>NC_057808.1:511637918-511671513 GCF_018294505.1 Triticum aestivum
TGCCTCTGGATGAACAGGACCCCGATCGATCGAGCCGGTTGGGGCTGGATGAACAGGACCCCGTGGAGGGCTGGATGAACAGGACGACCCCGTGGAGGGCTGGATGAATAGTAGACGGTGGAGGGGTGGATGAACAGTAGCCCGTGGAGGGGTGGTTGAACAGGAGCCCGTGGAGAGGGGTGGTTGAACAGTAGCCGGTGGAGTAGCGCGCGGTGGAGGCTGGATGAACAAGAGCCCGTGGATGAACAGTCACAGGTGGAGGCTGGAGGAGGTCGACGGTGGATGAACAATAGCCCGTGGAGGCTGGAGGAGGTTGACGGTGGAGATGAACAGTATCCCGTGGAGTCCAGTTTTGCGGTACGCCACACCCCTCCCGATGAACAGGACCCCCGTTTCAACCATAGCGCTCCAACACAAGTCCGTTTCCTCCGTTTTGCGGTACGCCACACCCCTCCCGATCAACAGGACCCCGTTTCGACCGTAGGAGGTCTAACACAAGTCCGTTTCCTCTGTTTTGCGGTATGCCAGACCCCTCCCGATGAACAGGATCCCGTTTCGAACATGGCCGGTCGAACACAAGGCCGTTTCCTCCGTTCTACGGTACGCCAGGCCTCGTTTCCATCGCCTGTTCCGTCCAAGACCTCCCGATGAACACGACGACGCATTTCGTTCCGACCCAGCCGGTTGGCTCCCCATGAACACGATGACGACGATGTTTCTTCGTTCCGACCCAGCCATGTACACGAGCCCTGGCCATACGTATGCGCGAGTAGGCGTTCGAGACCCCGCCCGTATGTACGTACGTGGCCGTATTTTCTTTCTTGCACACTAGCCGCTGTACATACGTGTACATGCTACGTGCGCGCCTCTACTACGACACGTGCGCGCCTCTACTACGACACGTGCGCGCCTCTACATCCACCAGTATGTACGTACACATTCGCGACCAGAATGACAACGCTACGTATGCTTCGACCAGGTGGGTCCCGACTGTCAGGCACTTCCTTGCGTGCGAAGATGTAGATGGTGGGTCCCAGCAGTCTGGGGGGGTGAATGGTTTTTTTGCCCGGACGCACTTCCTTGCGTGCGAAGATGAAGCTGGTGGGTCCCAGCAGTCAGGGGGCGAATCATTCTTTTCGGACGCAGTTCCTTGCGTGCGAAGATGTAGCTGGTGGGTCCCAGAAGTCAGGGGGAAATGTTTTTTCGCGAAATACAGTGGCCCGTCCGGTGGGTCCCAGCTGTCAGGTGGAGGAATCATTATTTTCCGCGTAATAAGGAGGCACTTCCTTGCTGCGGCCGTGGACCCAGTTGAGGGAGTCCAGGATTAGGGGGTCCTCGGACAGCCGGACTATATACTTTGGCCGGACTGTTGGACTATGAAGATAGAAGATTGAAGACTTCGTCCCGTGTCCGGGTGGGACTCTCCTTTGCGTGGAAGGCAAGCTTGGCAATTCGGATATGTAGATCTCCTTCTCTGTAACCGACTCTGTGTAACCCTAGCCCCTCCGATGTCTATATAAACCGGAGGGTTTAGTCCGTAGGAAAGACAACAATCAGAATCATAGGCTAGCTTCTAGGGTTTAGCCTCTACGATCTCGTGGTAGATCAACTCTTGTAATACTCATATCATCAAGGTCAATCAAGCAGGAAGTAGGGTATTACCTCCATCGAGAGGGCCCGAACCTGGGTAAACATTGTGTCCCCCGCCTCCTTTTACCATTAGCCTTAGACGCACAGTTCGGGACCCCCTACCCGAGATCCGCCGGTTTTGACACCGACATTGGTGCTTTCATTGAGAGTTCCACTGTGTCGTCATGATAAGGCCTGATGGCTCCTTCAATCATCTGCAACGATGCGATCTAGGGTGAGGTTTTCCTCCCCGGACTAGTTTTCGTATTCGGCGGCTTCGCACTGCGGGCCAACTTGCTTGGCCATCTGGAGCAGATCGATAGCTACGCCCCTGGCCATCAGGTCAGGTTTCGAAGCCTGAACTACACCCCCGACGTCCGCGGAGACTTGATCTTTGACGGATTCGAGCCCATGACAGGCGCGCCGAACAGTCATGATGAGCATGACCTAGATCGGCCATGGGACGGTGCTCGGGAGATCACGCCTGCGGCTGCCCCGGCTCTTAATCCGGAGCAGATCGTGCCATCCGAGGACGGGTGGATGGACCCCGCCACGGAGGCCGCACACTCATCGACGGTAGAGCCGAACACAGACTTGCCGCTAATGAAGTCTGTGTCATCGGACCTTCGGACTCGTCTCCGGCTATAGGCTCCGAACCGCGTGCATCCGTGCCTACAGAATCTGATTGGCACCGATCATGGAGTTTACCTCCACGGATATCTTTCAGCACTCGCCATTGGGCGACGTGCTAAATTCATTAAAAGCTCTCTCCCTGTCAAGAGACTCTTGGCTGAACTATGTCCGGCTTGAGTGGGAAGCGGACGACGAAGAAATTCGTTCCCCACCCACCACCCACTTAATAGCCACTGTCGACGATTTAACCGACACGCTTGACTTCGACTCCGAAGACATCGACAGTATGGACGACGATGCCAGAGAAGAACAGGAACCACCGCCCACAGAGCGCTGGACAGCCACCTCATCATATGACATATATATGGTGGACACACCCAAAGAAGGCAATGGCGATGAGGAAACAGAGGATAACCCCCGGAGAAGCAATCTAAGCACCGGCGTCATCGGCGCCGCTCTAAATCCCGCCATAGCAAAGATAGTGATACCGGCACAGGAGACAATAACACTCCGGATAATGCCGAAGACGAAAACAATCCCGCCCAGCCAGACTTCGAGCAGGCCGAACGGGAGGATGGGCAAGCTAGCCCTGATGAACAGGCAACGGATGGAGACTCGGAGGACGACAATTACATGCCCCTCTCCGAGGACGAGGTGAGCCTCGGCAACGATGAATTCATCGTGCCTGAGGATCCCGTCGAGCAGGAGCGCTTCAAGCGCCGGCTTATAGCCACTTCAAAAAGCCTGAAGAAAAAGCAGCAGCAGCTTCAAGCTGATCAAGATCTGCTAACGGATAGATGGACTGAGGTCCTGGCAGCCGAGGAATACGGACTCGAACGCCCGACAAAAAGTTACCCAAAGCGCATGTTGCTACCTCAACTCGAGGAGGAGGCATTAAAACCTACACTACCAGCGCACGATGCGGCTGATCGGCCACCTCGTGGCCGAGACAAAGCGGAGTATCAGCCCGAAGTCCAGCCCGCACCCTGCCACCAAACAAGCAAAAACACGAAGGCCCGGGGCTCCACACATGACCTGCGAGACAAATTGGAAAACAAAGCAGGACAGTCAAGATCGATCTACGGATCACGGGGGCGCGCTCCAAAGCGTGACGATGACCGTCACACCGGATACACTAAAAGCAAATCCGGCCGGGCGGAATACAACAGACCAGACTCATTTGAACTGCGTCGTGATATAGCCCGGCATAGAGGCGCCGCACACCCCCTATGCTTCACTGACGAAGTAATGGATCTTGAATTCCCAGAAGGGTTTAAGGCCCGTAAATATCGAGCCCTACGATGGGACTACGGACCCCGCGGTATGGATAGAAGATTTCTTCCTCCACATTCACATGGCTCGCGGGGATGATCTACACGCCATCAAGTAACTCCCTCTAAAACTCAAGGGACCGGCTCGGCATTGGCTGAATAGTTTGCCTGAAAATTCCATTGGAAGATGGGAGAACCTGGTAGACGCATTCTTGGATAACTTCCAGGGCACTTATGTGCGACCACCGGATGCTGATGACTTAAGTCACATAACCCAACAGCCCAGAGAGTCAGCCAGGAAATTCTGGACTCGGTTCCTAACTAAAAAGAACCAAATTGTCGACTGTCCGGATGCCGAAGCCCTAGTGGCCTTTAAGCATAACATCCGTGACAAGTGGCTTGCCCGACATCTCGGCCAAGAAAAGCCGAAGTCCATGGCAGCCCTCATGACACTCATGACCCGCTTTTGTGCGGGCGAGGATAGCTGGTTGGCTCGTAGCAACAACACAGCAAGCAATCCCGGCACATCAGAGGCTAGAGATAGCAGCGGCAAGCCCCGACGCAACAAACACAAGCGTCGCAAAAATGGTGATAACACCGAAGACACGACAGTCAATGCCGGATTCAGTGGCTCTAAGTCCGGTCAGCGGAAAAAGCCATTCCAGAAGAACAATTCGGGCCCGTCCAGTCTGGACCGCATACTCGATCGTCCATGCCAAATTCATGGTACCCCAGGAACACCAGCCAATCATACCAACAGAGAATGCCGGGTCTTCGAACAAGCCGGCAGGTCAGGTGCCGCCACCAAGGAGAAGGGGTCTCAAAGCGATGACGATGACGAGGAGCCCCGATCACCGAACACAGGAGGGCAAAGGAAATTCCCCCCGCAAATCGAAACGGTGAATATGATAAACGCCACCCACATTCCCAAGCTGGAACGGATGTGCACTCTTACGGATGTCGACTCGACGAAGTCAGTCGCCCCGCAATATACACTATGGCCGATCACTTTCGACCGTACGGATCGTCCGGCCAATACCAATCAGGGCAATTCAGCCGCACTAGTCCTTGACCCAATAATTGACGGATTTCACCTCACGCGAGTCCTTATGGACGGAGGCAGCAGTCTAAACCTGCTGTATTAGGACACAGTGCGCAAGATGGGTATTGATCATTCGATGATCAAGCCCACTAAAACCGCCTTTAAAGGTGTTATACCAGGTGTGGAGGCCCGTTGTACAGGCTCCATCACTCTGAAAGTAGTCTTTGGATCACCGGACAATTACCGTACTGAAGAGTTAACCTTCGACATCGTCCCTTTTCACAGTAATTATCATGCACTGCTCGGACGAACCGCGTTTGCTCAATTCAACGCGGTGCCACACTATGCCTACCGTAAGCTCAAGATGCCCGGTCCGCGTGGTGTCATAACAGTTAACGGCAAGGCCGAACTCCACCTCTGTGCCGAAGAATGTACCGCCGCCTTGACAGTAGAAGCAAGGAAAGGCATCTTTCAATCGTACCTCGAGTCGACAGCCAAGCTCCCGGACACCGCAAGGAAGTCCGAACTACTCCAGGGAAGGATAGCCCGGCTTGTCTGGAGCTCAATTAAAACACTCCGGTAGTAAACGGAGGCACAGCTAGGATAGGCCACACAATGCGGCTTAACCGCTCCATGGCACATAAATATGTTTTTTTGCACTTTCTTTGCAGGTCCACTTTCGTGTAGGCCAGGACTAGCGACATGGAAACAGCTCGAATGCGGAAGGGAATCCTTAGAGATGCCCCTTGATGACCATCCGACCACACTACGGATCCGCACACAGCCTCCTCCCGCCTAGTCTCAGCAGGTTCTGAAGTCATATTTATTTTTATCGCATTATCTGTACTCATACGCATCGACGTGTTATTTTCCAACATGTGGCTTTATGACGCTTATCTGCTGTTGTTTCTTATTGACACTCTTTGTCAAATGGCATCCGCATATCGCGATACGCCTTAATATGCCAGGGGCTTCATTGTACCCATAATACGGCAATAAAGTCCGAACACCTTCACGGTCATTCGGCACCCCGAACTTATAGCATTATATGCATCAGCTCCGAATCATGTCTTGGGTCAATAGTTGGGTTTGCCCGGCTCCCTTGTTTTGGTGCCTTACGTTCCGCTAGATCGGCTAAGGTAGCACAGGGAGAACTACTGCGATTGTGTCCCGGTTCTTCCGGACGAGCACCTCAGTAGAGAAAGCCGAAAACTGACTGTCATGATGCGGCAAGAGCTGGTCCCTGTTCGAGAGGTTATAAAATCTTTAAGGATTTCTTCCGCATTATGCGATAACTAATGCAGCGTGTGATGGATCGGTTTTCTTCCGATCAGGTGCTCATAGAGCCCCTCGTGCGGTCTTCCGGACACCAGGGGCTGCGCCTACCTTCCTTTTTGTCAAACTCCTATGGCTAAGTGAGAGTGATAAAGCCTTATAGTCTGATTGCCTGGTTCGTTGTGCTGAACACCTCCTTCAAGAACCCAAAACTGGGATAAAGAGTGCTCAGGTTTATCCCGAACACCCCTATACTTCCTACATGGGGGCAGAAGCCGACGACTGGCCAACTCCCAGGATTAATATATAAAAACGGCCGCGCAGGAGGATTTTTTTTCAAATAACAGGCAATAAATAATAGAAATGACCTTGTTCAACATTACAAAGGACAACATGGCTGTATTCATGGAAATATAATGTCCTTGGTGCATTGCTCTGACGCAAGGCGGGATCCTTTCAGGACATTATCATAATATAATTCGGGCTTGCGGTGCTCCTTCCCCTCCGGTGGTCCCTCGGTCATCAGCTTTTCAGCATCCATCTTCCCCCATTGCACCTTTGCGCAGGCGAAGGCCATTCGCGCACCCTCAATACAGACCGACCGCTTGATGACATCAAGTCGAGGGCAGGCACTCACAAGCCGCTTCACGAGCCCGAAGTAGCTGCTTGGAATCGGCTCGGCGGGCCATAGCCGGATAATTAAATCCTTCATGGCTAGTTCGGCCGCCTTATGCAGTTCAATCAGCTGTTTCAGCAGATCGGCAAATGGCACCGGATAATTCGGCGCCAGATACTGTGACCAGAAGAGCTTCTCCGCAGTGCTCCTTTCTTCAGCTCGATAGAATTGGGCGGAACCAGATATGATGCGTGGCAGCTCCGCAAATACCCCTGGAGAAATCCGAATTCAAATTAGTAAACGTGATTTTCTCCTTTCAAATACACGCTTTGCATAGACAAAGCCTTACCAGCCGCAATCTTCCTCGCCTCCTGGATTTCCTCCAAGGCGCCCTGGGCTTCCCCCCGGGCATCACTTGCGGCTTGGCGAGCTTGGGAGAGTTCGGATTATTTCCCTGATAAACTCGGCTCCAAGGTCTCGCATTTCTTCACGGCCTCTTGAAGCTCTTGCTCAGCTTCAATAACTCTGGCCTCGTGCTTTTCGCAAAGAGCCTACTCTGTGGCTGCCTTCTTTTCGGCTTCGGCCACAGCCTTCTTAAGAGCCTCTATTTCGGCCGTCGCCCCTAGGGCACATCATAAAAACATTTTCATCATACTAACTCAATCATTCATGCTGAATGCGAACAAGGTTTCTGTATACCTTGGTTATCCTCCAACTGCTTCTTCACTCGGCCGAGTTCTCCTTCGGCCCGCTCCAGACTCTGTCTCAGTCCGGAGACTTCCGCAGTTGAGAGGCGGCAGTTGCTATAGACGCCTGCTTTTGAACAAAAGAGAGATGCCATAAAGTGAGTCTCCTGTGAACATATATTTGATCCTCTGTTCGGTTCTTTCTTTCACCGAACAGTGTATCAGGGGCTACTACCTACACTATGACATTCTTCGAAACCTCACAAAACATACCTCAAAGCCCGTTATAAGGCTGATGTAGGCTTCATTCAGTCCACTCTCAGCGGACTGAATCTTCTCAATCACCGTACCCATAAGGGCACGGTGTTCTTCAACAATGGAGGCGCTCTTTAGCACCGCCGATAAAGTATCCAGCACCTCTGGTTGGACAGAAGTTGCCGGTGGAATAGGCGCACCCCCTCCAGCCGAGGGAGGCCGCCTGCCTGATTCTGGAGCCGTATTGGTCTCCGAAATTGTGTCCGACTGGGGGTCGAATTCAAGATAGCCCCCGCCGTCGACATCCATGGGAGCCTTTTCTCCCGTGTGTCCGGCCCTTTAAGCTGGACCCCCTGGCGCCGCCTTTACGGTCTTCTCCCCCCTCCTTGGCCTGGTTCCCTTTGGGACGTCGCCTCGGTGTAATTCATATGTTCGGGGGAAAGGGCCTTCGGGGGTGTCCCGCTGTCCATAGCATCCGAACCCAGTGAACCTTCCGATGAGGATGGTTCGGTGCGGGACCTCGCCGGAGTGCCAAAAAGTATGGATCAATGGTCAAAACATCATGCCATAGTGAGTTCGGATGCGTAAACGTGTTTGGATTTTATATACTCACGAGTTCACCATGGGCTGGGCCCTGGGATCCCACTCCGGGCTGCTGTCGGCAGCGGCGGTGGACTCCTCCGGAAGGGTTTTTTTCCTTCTTAGGCGACTCGGCCTCCAAAGATGTGGAGGCCGTCTGTCGGGTGGTAGGTGCGACATATGCCAACGGGTGGCTTATCATAGTGGGTGCCAGTAAGACGTCGCCGGTGCCTGGAAACGGGATAAGGCGAAGACATGCACGCCGGCGAATCTGACCCAAGTTCGGGGCTCTCCGAGGAGATAACACCCCTAGTCCTGCTCTGCGGGGTCTCCGCATGATCACTAGATCAGAAAGAGTAGCTACAATCGCTCCTAGAGCTGCTGGGTTCAAGGGAGAAGAAGAACAAGGCTAGCTCTCGCTTCTCTCTCTCTATGGTGTGTGTGTAATGCTCAGAAGCCAGCCCTTTGCATGGGTGTCCCGGGGGGTTTATATAGGCCTACCCCCGGGGGTACAATTGTAATCCGGCTGGGCGCTGGTCCCAGCCGTCAGTGTCTACGCTCGCCGGCTTCTTCGCCGGCCGTTGGGGCCCACCGACTGGTGGGTCCCGCCGGCTGCCGGCCTCTTGGTCGACAGGCCGACCCCACCGCCTAGGGTCTTGTCGGCGGCTGCTTACTGTAGCCTCGCCCCTGATGACGAGGGCTCCGTCGAGGTAAGCGTGGCTACAGTGTGCCGCCTCGAGGGCTCTCACTGTAGCCTTACCTCGTCTTGTCTCCTTAATGTGGCACATGCTTCGAGGGAGGGGGTAGCCGGCTTCTGGGAGCCGGCTACGCCCTTGGCCGACTGGGGGAGGCCGGGCCGCCTTCGCGCCTCTCTCTGGCTGAAGGGGCCCGCCGCCCGTGGGCCGTATTGGTGTCTGTCGTGGGTGACGTTGAGGCCAGCATGGCTACAGTGCTGAGCCGGACGGGAGATGGCTGTCCCGTACGGCGTCCTGTGGCCATGCCTGCCTCGGGCTTCGGGGGTAGTGGGCCGCACTGTGGCCACACCCCGTCTTGTCACCGTTATGTGGATGTAGTTTTGGTGGGTGCGGTCTTGGCCGGCTCCTTGGAGTTGGCGCTCTTCGTGGCCGACTCTGGGGAGCCGGCGTTCTTCATGGCCGGCTCTGGGAAGTCGGCATCCTCTATGGCCGGCTTCCTAGAGTCGGCCATCCCGTGGTTATCTTGGGGGGAGGTTGCTGAGGCTGGGTCGCCTTCTGGGAGTCGGCTTTAGAAATAGCCGACCGGGTAAGGCGGCCCAATGCTTGAAATGCTTGAAGGCCCAAAGGCCTGATAATTTTTTGGAAGAGCCAGGGGCAGTCGGTTAGGCTACCCGTGGCCATTTACTCCGACAGTAGTCCCCGAAGCTGATTGGGCTTCGAGGTTGGCTAGGAGTCGAGAAGCTCGATCAGCTTCTATCTTGACAAGCCGGCAGCTGGGAGCCGGCCTTGGTTAGGCACGCCGTCTTGGCCAAAAATTCTGGAGTCAGAGGGCGGGAGCTTGCCAGCGCGTGCACCGGGCCGCGGGTCGGCCACTTGCCGCCTGCGAACCACGTGGCCTCTCTCGGCCAAAAAGCTTGCCAGCCCACGCGCGCGACGGGACGTCGCCGCAGGGCGGGGCCCGCCACGTCCACGCCCCGGCCCAGGCGTGGATCCTCTGCAGCCCGAAGCCACCCGCACATCTCCCTGCGGCAGTTTCGGCACGCCTTTAGGGTGTAATAACTGCGAGGCGTGGGGGGAGTGGGTGCAGTTAATCCCATGTCTCACCCCACGTCCGGCCTCCCCGGCTTCACCTTGCGAAGCTATAAGTAGGGGGAGGGGGGAGAGCGGCAGGCTCTCGCACGCTCCTCCTCTTTCCACCATCTTCTTCCTCCTGCCCTTTCTTGCAACAGCGCCTTGCCGCCGCGCTCTTCCACCACCCGTTCCTCCTCCGCCGCGCTCGTTTTCACCCTGCCTCCCGCCACGGAGCAGTACGGCGGGGATTGGGACGGCTCCAACGTCCACGAGGATCACGTCGAATTCCTCCGCAAGACGCGGCGGCTGCCCGGCGCGGACAAGGTGGAGGTCCGTCTCGTGCCGGCGAAGGAGCTTACGCCGGAGCCGCGGGAGGGCGAGCGGGTGGTCTTCCGCTCGCATTTCTTGCACGGCATTGGCCTGCCCGTGAGCGCCTTCTTCCGCTCTTGGCTCGAGTTCTACCAGCTCCAGCCGCACCACCTCACCCCGAACGCGGTGGTGCTACTGTCTGCCTTCGTCACCCTGTGCGAAGGCTACCTCGGCGTCCTCCCTACCCTCGAGCTCTGGGGGGAGTTCTTCCAGTCCAAGCTGGGCACGCGCATGCAGGGCGTGCCGGCTCAGACTGGCGCCTTCATCGCGATGCGGAGGGTGGCTGCCGACAACCCCTTCCCCGTCATCACGCTGATCTAGTCGGTGAAGTTATGGCAAAAGTCGTACTTCTACGTCAGGAACGTCGCCCCGCAGGGCGACTACGTCAACCTGTCGGCTTACGTAGCCGGCCCACCGACGGGCAGGCGGCCCCAGTGGTCCTACCAGGCCGTGACGCTGACGCCGGCTGGATCCGCAGCCGTCGCCCGAGTGCGAGCGATGACCCAGTCGGAGGGCTTGTCGGGGCCCGACCTGCTGGCCGCCTTCGTCACGCGCCGGGTACTCCCGCTCCAGAGCCGCCCTCATCCGATCTGTCAGATGAGCGGCCAGCTCGATCCGAGCCGGATGTGTACCAAGGACATGCCGCACGAGGAGGTGGCCTATATGGTGAACTACCTCGCGAACTGCAAACTCTCCGAAGAGTGGCAGTTCGGCAAGGAGCCATATAGCCGAACCAATCCGCCGCCCACGGTATGTTCTCCTTGTCTCTTTCTCTTTCTCAGTTTTGTTGCTGATTTCCTTTTGGCCGACTCTGACAAGTCGGCTTGTTTTCGACAGAGCCCTCTTCTTCGGCCTGCAGGCGGGTCGGGCGCGGAGCGCCGATTCGCCCCCGACCGGACGGAGCACGATCTGGAGGACCCCGACTTGGGGGCATTCGCTATGGACGACAACACCGAGCCGGGTGGTGGCCAAGCCGGCGGCGAAGCAGGCGGCTCCGGGCATGGAGTCACCTTCGACGACTGGCCGGACGACGACGAGGCCGAAGTCGTCCCGCGCCGTCAGCCGGCATCTGGCCGCGGCGCGGGTTCCTCCGCTGCACCGCCTGCTCGGGGCGGCGGGCAAAAGCGTCGCGCCGCACAGGGTTTGTTCGGCAGTCGGACGAAGAAGCCCCGAGGCGGGGCAGCGGCGACTAGGCGGGAGGAGGCGGCCGCGAAGGCGGCTCGCTTCCCTAAGACGGTGTCGGCGTAAGTTCACACTCTTTCGTGTACTCTTTTTTTCTTTCTTTTCTCTAGTGGTTCCTGAATCCTTGTCTTTTTCTCCAAACAACCAGAGCTCCATTGTCGCTCGAGCGGGCGGCTGCCGCCTCCGTCGTTGAGTCGCCGAGGGGATCTGGGAGCACCACTCACCGGGTGGACCCCCGTGCCGACCTTCAGGCGGCGACGGAACGGAACACGCGGGAGGCGTGGGAGGAGCGGGAGGCGCGGGAGGCGGAGGCACGGAATGCGGCCGCCGCCCAGGCGGCGCAGGGGGAGGAGGCGGCGAAGGCGCGCGCCGACGCCGCAACCAAGGCCCAAGCAGAGGCTGCAGCTGCGGCGACGGCGGAGGGGGCCTTGTTGGTCACCCCACTGCGCGTCGCAGCGCCTGGGGCCCCGGAGCCCCCGCCAGAAGAAGCCGGCAGCGACCAGCCAGGGCTGGAGAGGGATGACGACGTCGTCATCCTGGAGAGGGCGCCGGTGCCGACCCCGCTGACTGGGACGGCTCAAGGCGGCCGGCCTGATCTGCCGCCTGCGCAGTCGGCGGGGGGCGAGCCGGCCGCGAGGACTGAGCTGGCGGTCCGGATGCCGCCGAGCCGGCGCGCGGGGAAGGCTGCGTCAGAGCCACAGAAGGCTGCGTCGGAGCCGCAGCCGGCCGTGGGCTCCAGCTCGTCGGCCCAGGACGTGGAGGTGGCCAACGCCACCTCGGGGTGGACGCCGGGCGGAGGGACGGCCGTGATGAACGTGGCCGCGCAGGACGTCCGGACCCGGCTCCAGGCCCAGGCTACGACGCTGAGGCAGTACATCGACGAATTCCTTGCGACGCGGGCGGCCATCCGGGTTAGTCTTCTTATCTTGCTTCTTCTTGATCTTGGTTTCTTCCGTGGGGGCGCGTCAGCGCACCCACTGGGTGTAGTCCCCGAGTTCCGAGTCGGCTGCTGAGCAGGCGGCTTGGAACTTCTTAGTGGATTTGGCTTTGCTATTCTTGTTCTTACTCCGATCTTCTGCCTGTCTTGCAGGACTACCACAATCTTCGTGCGGCTGCCTTCAACTCCCAGGCTCGTGAGCTGACCCAGAAGACCACCGACCTAACTGAGAGCCGGGGTAAGTGCTTTGTTCTTGATCTCACGTGGGGGCGCGTCAGCGCACCCACTGGGTGTAGTCCCCGAGATTCGGGCCGACTGCTGAGCAGTCGGGTCGGATCTTCCTTGACGACTTCCTCTTATTGTTTTTTCTTTTTCTGCCGTCCCCGCAGCGGCCAACGCCGGTCTGAGGGCACAGCTGGGAGAGTCTCAGAATGCCCTTCGTGCCAAGGAGGCCGAGCTTGCCGCCTTGGTGCAGGAACGCGACCGGCTGGCCAAGAAGTTGGCCGACCAGGAGGAGGGCCACAAGGCGGCTCTGAAGGCGGTGCAGGACCGCGAAGCCGCCCTCCAGGCCGAGTACGAGACAGAAGCGGCTGGCTGGGCTGAAGCGAGGCAAACTCTGATCACTGGCTATGGTCAGATCGAAGATCTGGTTGACAGTAAGCCGCCTACTTCTTCGTCCTTTCTTGCCGTCTGCCGCTTTTGGCTCGTTTTCTAACTTGGTGTTTTCTCTTCTTTCTCTTTCTTTCTTGCACAGAGTACTTCCCTGGCTATTCTACCGCCGCCAACCAGATCATCGAGGCCCGCCGCCAAGCGCGAAGGCAGGCTGGCTTCGAGATTGCCCCAAGCGCTGGCCGTTCGCTGGAGGAGCAGCTCTTGGCGATCCAGGCCCGTCTCCAGCCGGCTCACCGACTGCTCCGCCGGCTTCAGCGTTCTGGTGCGCAAGTATTGGCCGCCCTCTGGCCCAGCGAAGTGGTTCCCCGCACCCCCAGTCGGACTGCCGACTGGCTGGAGGTGGCGGTCGGTCGCTTCGAAGCCTGGAAGGCCTCGGCAGCTCGGTTGGCGCCAGGCGGGCGCTGGAGTTCGTCAAGTCCTCGTACCCCAGCCTGAGCCTGGATCGGCTGGCTACCTGGCGGCAGCAAGCCAACACGGAGCTGGAGCCGGCGCGGCCGACTATCATCCGGCGGGCTTCGGCGATCGCCGACTACACCGACACCAGCGTCTTCGCCCCTGAGGTAGATGACAACGGTGTCGCCCAGCCGGAGGAGTGGTTCGGGCTGAACCCGGCAGACGGTGAAGACTCGGCGGAGGAGATCGACTCCAGCGGCGAGGGCGAGGAGGAGGAGGAGGAGGGTGAAGACGCCGAGCCGGGTGGCGGAGCGGCCGACCGGCCTCAGCCTGACCGTGCCTCCAGTACCACGTCACGCGCGGGTGCGTCGCCTGCCACCGGTGGTGACCAAGCCGAGACCCGCCAGCCGGCCACTCCTTCAGCTGGCGACGCCGTCTCCACCGACCAGCCTGGCTCCCGCACCGCGCCTTAGTCTAGTCTGCTATCTTTTGTTTTCCTGTCTTGTCACTTTTGGAACAATATTCTGTTAAGTCTGCACAATTCCACCCACTGGGGGTGTATTCGAACTTATGTCTATTGCCGGCCTGTTGGGGGCTTTATATGTATATATGACTTATGCATGCGTTTTGGCTTTTCCTCGTACTTTGCTTTTCATCCCTCTGCTGTTTCCTTTGCCGCCCTCCCTTGGTTGCCGCCTCCCCAGTCGGACAGTTGCTCTGCAATCTGTGGCTGAAAAAGTGCTTGGCCGATTGGGAGGGCAAGTACTCTAGCTTTGTTGGATTAGAGCTAAGTGTTTAGGAAGCCGGCCAGCCGGCTGTTCTGACAGCCGGCAAGCGTGGTAGGGGGCCGTCTTTTTGCTATATAAGTTCGTTAGCCCTTAGTCGTTTTTCGTGTGGGCATCCTTTCTGCCTTGGCTCTTGCTAGCCGGACAGTCGATTCTTCGAGCTGTGCCTTTCAACAAGAGAGGACTCGGGAGCCGGCACACTACTTGTCTGACTTCAGGTAGAACTTTTAATATAGCTCAAGGCGGCCAGTTCCCGGGCCGACTAGTTGAACCCGGTGCCAGACAAGAAATCAAATGTAATAATACATTCATGGATATGACACTCATCATTCATAGATAAAAGAAGGCAGTCCCCGAGTGCTTCTCGGGGTGCCTATTGTTTTGTACTTAATACAAAAGGGTAGCATGATACATACTGCTTTCAACTGTAAAATCTTCTCAGGAGGTTCGTGTTCCATGGTCGCTCCGACTCCTTGCCGGAGTCATCTCTCTTCCGTGCTCTTGGTTTTTGCGCGTCGATCAAGTAGTAGGAGTCGTTGCCTAGTGCCTTGCTGATGACGAAGGGGCCTTCGCAAGGGGCCGAGAGCTTGTGCTGGCCGGCTGTTCGCTGGATCAGCCGAAGCACAAGGTCGCCCTCTTGGAAGGATCTTGGCTTGACCTTGCGGTTGTGGTAGCGGCGCAACCCTTGCTGGTAGATGGCGGACCGACTGAGTGCTAACAGCCGGCCTTCTTCCAGTAGGTCAACGCCGTCTTCTCTTGCTTCCTTGGCCTCCGCCTCCGTGTACATGGTGATCCGAGGCGAGTCGAACTCGATGTCGGTTGGGATGACAGCCTCGGCACCATATACAAGGAAGAACGGAGTGAAGCCGGTTGACTTGTTGGGTGTAGTGCGCAGACTCCAGAGGACAGCCGACAGCTCATCGAGCCAGCAGCCGGCTGATCGCTCCAATGGTACAACCAGTCGAGGCTTGATGCCGGAGAGGATGAGTCCATTTGCTCGCTCGACCTGGCCGTTTGACTGCGGGTGGGCAACGGACGCTAAGTCCAGTCGGATGCCCTGCGTCGCGCAGAAACGTGCCAGTGCTCCTTTGGCAAAGTTCGTGCCGTTGTCGGTGATGATGCTGTGCGGCACGCCGTACCGAGTAGTGATGTCGGTGATGAATGTTACGACAGTCGGCCCGTTCAGCTTCTTGATCGGCTTCACTTCGATCCACTTGGTGAACTTGTCCACGGCGACAAGTAGATGTGTCAAGCCGCCGCGGGCTGTCTTGAAAGGGCCCACCATGTCCAGTCCCCAGACGGCAAAGGGCCAGGTAAGGGGAATGGTCTTGAGTGCAGAAACCGGCAGGTGTTGCTTTGAACTGAAAACTTGGCATCCTCTGCAGCTCTTGACTATCTCTTTGGCATCTTCCAAGGCAGTCGGCCAAAAGAAACCATGGCGGAAAGCCTTGGCCACAAGTGATCTTGAGGCTGCGTGGTTGCCGCATTCGCCTTGGTGGATATCCTTGAGGATTGCCACTCCTTTTTCTGGCTCGACACAACGCTGGAAGACTCCAGTGACGCTGCGCTTCACAAGCTCTCTGTTGATTATTGCATATGCTCCGGCTCGTCGTTGCACTAGTCTTGCTGAGATCTCATCAGCCGGCAGTTCCCCGCTGACCAGGAACTTGAGGATGGGCTGGGCCCATGATGGAGCTGTGACTTCTTCTTCTGTTAGCGTAGCCACCATGACTCGGGTGGGTGGGTTGGGTGGTGTGGAGTCGGAGTCGGCCACCACTTCTTGTGTCGTTGTAGTCCCCGGAGCGACTGCTGCAGTCCCCGGGCCGGGTTCTGAAGTCCCCGGGCCGGGTTCTGAAGTCCCCGGGCCGGGTGCGACTACGGCAGTCCCCGAGCCAGTTGCCGAAGTCCCCGTGCCGCCTGCAGGGTTCCTCCAGTCGGATCCGGCTGCATCTGGCGCAGGCGGTACGAAGATAGAATCCGACTCTGGAGACGGCTTGGTGGACGGCTTGAGGAGGCGCTGGAGGGAGACGCCAGTCGGTATGGCTTGTCGGGTGGAGCCGATCCGTGCTAGGGCATCTGCTTGGTCGTTGTCGGCCCTTGGCACGTGAAGGAACTCGCACCCTTCGAAGTACCCGCTGATCTGCTAGACGAGGAATCGATAGCTCGCCATGTTCGCGTCCTTGGCGTCCCAATCGCCAGATGACTGCTGGACCACCAGGTCTGAGTCACCGTAACACAGGATTCGGCGTATGCCGAGCTCTTTGGCTAGCCGGAGCCCATGTACGAGCGCCTCGTACTCGGCCACGTTGTCTGACGCGGCGAAATCCTTCGGGACACCCGGCATGTCCTTTGGGGACCATGCAAAAATGTCTCGATTCTCATGGAGGAAGTCGACGAGCTCGCCTTCCTATTTACTGTCCAAGTTCGCCCCAATGACGGCGAACCTCTCCGGATTCTCCGGGTCCAGAGGTATCTTCTTCGTCTCTTTGGCAGGCTGGAAGGAGCCCTGCGCATCACAATCTTTGGGGTTGGGGGACAGGGCCGGCTGCTTGTCGGCCATGGCCACAACCAGCTCCAGCATCTTCTTCTCTTCTGCCACTACGAGGGACTCGGCCAGCCGGCTACTGGCCATGGCACACTCGATGGACTTCTTGTAATCGCCAGCTACCGTGATGATCCCCTTCGAGCTCGGCATCTTCATCTTCAGGTAGGCGTAGTGGGGCACAACCATGAACTTGGCCAGAGCAGGTCGGCCAAGCAAAGCATGCTAGGGGCTCTCCAGATCCACTACTTCGAACCAGATCGCTTCTCGGCGAAAATGATCTTTGTCTCCGAAGAGAACATCCATTTTAATCTTGCCGATTGGGGAGCAAGACAAGCCGGGAACGATACCATGGAACACGGTTCGGCTTGGCATAAGCTGCTTCGCCTTGATGTTCAGCTTCTCCATGGTATCGCGGTACAGTATATTGATACTGCTTCCTCCATCTATCAAGACGCGGGAGAATCGGGCAGCTCGCCTCTCCGTCGCGAGGGTGACGTCCAAGACCAGTGCATAGGAGCCAGGGGATGGCATCACATCTGGGTGGTCGGCCTGGCTCCAGCCGATTGCCTTCTCTGACCAGTGCATGAACTCGGGGGTGCTAGAGGCGACTGCGTTGACCTCTTGATGCTGACGGCGCCGACTGCGCTTGTCTTCGGCTTGGCTGGTGAAGACGACGTAGGCGGCGTGCTCTTCAGGGAATTCGTCTTGGATGGCTCCGACTGCCGGCCGAGCCGCCGGCTGCTGAGGGGCTGGAGGCGGCGGGCCGGGAGGCGGAGGCAGCAACAACCCTTCGCCCTTGGAGATGCGTGTGAGCCAGTGGCATTTTCGGGCCGTGTGGTTGGACGGCTTCGCGCTGCTGTGGAACTTGCAGGGGGCGTCGAGGGTCTGCTCGTAGGAGAAAGCCGGCTGCCAAGCCGGCCTGCCACCCGTCTTCTTGGGAGCGGGCCGTTCTTCGGGCTGCTCATCTTCAACTGTGGCCACCTGCCGACTGGTTGAAGTCGGCATGGGGGCGTTGCGCTTGTGATCGTTCTGGTAGGGGCGCCGATTGGAGTCGCCAGCCGGTGTCTTGGGAGCCGGCGTCTTGGGAGCCGGAGCGATCACCTTCCTAGAGGCGTCCACTCGGAGCTCGTTCTTCATCGAGGAGTCAGCTGTGGCGTACTTGTCCGCGATGACCAGCAACTCGTCGAGGGTAGCCGGCTCATCGCGGAGTCGGTGCTTGAGGAGGGTGCCCTCTCGGCACCCGACGGTGAAGTATTCGATGGCCTGGACCTCGTGCACTCCCTCGCAGGAGTTGCGGAGCTCGGCCCACCGCGTGAGGTAGTCGCGGGTCGACTCATTGGGTCCTTGGACGCAGAGGGAGAGCTGGCGAGGCTTGGGAGGCTGCTTGTAGGTGCTGGTGAAGTTGCGGACGAAAACTTCCGTGAAGTCCAGCCAGCTGTTGATGCTGTAAGGCTTGAGGCTGTTGAGCCATGTGCGCGCCATGCCTTGCAGCATGAGGGGGACGTATTTCACGGCGACGCGCCGATTGCCATTGGCAATGCTGACAGCAGTGGAGTAGTCGATGAGCCAATCTTCCGGCTTCACTGAGCCGTTGTACTTGGGCGTGTCTCTGGGGAGCGAGAACCCTTTGGGGAAAGGCTCGTCGCAGATGCGGGGGCCAAAGCATGGCGGGCCGACATCGTCTTCTTCTTCTAACGCCAAGGATCGAGCAAGGCGGTCGATCCGGTGGCGGGCGTCGTTCTCGCCGACTCCTTCTCGGCGGCCGAGTCGGTCGCCAAGAGTCGGGTGCGTGACGGGCGGCGGGGTAAGACGTCTCTCTCTTCGAGGCGGGGGAGGAGGCAGGTTTCCTTGGCGCTCCACCGCTCGAGGGCGGCCTTCCGCGTCTCGCTCGATGGTGATACGAGTCCGGCTGCGGCTAGCAGCCGGCTCCTTGTCTTTCTTCTGGCGGGCGCCGCTCGCAGTCGGCGAGCGGGACGTCGCAGCGTGCTCTCGGTGCGGGGGATGACTATCGGCGCGGGCGCCGGCTTCATGCCGTTCTGCAGCCGCGTCGATCAGCTGCTGGATCCGTCTTGTCATGTAGGGGAGCTCGTCGGCTCCCAGCCCATTTAGCTCTTCGGCGGCCGCCTGAGCGGCTCGTAGATTCTCGAGCGGGGTGGCGTAGACGGGGCGATCTGCCCCCAGCATGCTGGCAATAGCCGCGCCGCGCTTCTGGAGGAAGCCGGCTCGGCTCGGTCCGCTAGGCGGCGGCGTACCGAAGGCAGCGCGGTCGACTTTGCGCTGGTGGGCCTCAGTGAGGCGTCTCATGGAGGCTCTCTTCTGGCCCTCCGCGATGAGGGCGAGGCGGCGTGCCTCCAGGGTCTCGGCGTCGGCCGGGATGGGGACGGAGAGGTCGTGCATTGCCGCTTGCAGGGCGTCGTGGGCGTTCTCGCCCGAGTTGGCGACGTGGCTGATGACCAACACTTCAGTGACAGCGCTGCTGCCACTGTCAGCTCGAGGGAGAGGATCGTCGAAGACCACCACGTCAGAGGGGTATGCATCGAGCGATGCCGTGTCGGAGTCGACGAGCATCGGGTCGGTGGAGCCGACCGACTCCACATCTGCAGCAGGCTCGCTAGAGACGTGAAGCTGGTCGAGGAGGCTGACGAGGCGGCTCTTGGGGTAGTCCGTGCCCGCGTCGGACGCAGGCTCGTCGGAGATGCGAGTCTCGCCGAGAAGATCGGCGAGGCGGCTCGCCGCGCAGGCGTCGTCGACGCCTGGCAGCGCGTCGAGGCAAACGCCATCGGGCGCAGCAGGCTGGCTGCGCTCGCGGGGGAGGAAGAGTGTTCCCGTCCAGAACATGTCTCCGGACGACGGTGCACCTGGCCCCACGGTGGGCGCCAAATGTCGGGTGGTAGGTGCGACATATGCCAACGGGTGGCTTATCATAGTGGGTGCCAGTAAGACGTCGTCGGTGCCTGGAAACGGGATAAGGCGAAGACATGCACGCCGGTGAATCTTACCCAGGTTCGGGGCTCTCCGAGGAGATAACACCCCTAGTCCTGCTCTGCGGGGTCTCCGCATGATCACTAGATCAGAAAGAGTAGCTACAATCGCTCCTAGAGCTGTTGGGTTCAAGGGAGAAGAAGAACAAGGCTAGCTCTTGCTTCTCTCTCTATGGTGTGTGTAATGCTCAGAAGCGAACCCTTTGCATGGGTGTCTCGGGGGTTTATATAGGCCTACCCCCCGGGGGTACAATTGTAATCCGGCTGGGCGCTGGTCCCAGCCGTCAGTGTCTACGCTCGCCGGCTTCTCCGCCAGCCGTTGGGGCCCGCCGACTGGTGGGTCCCGCCGGCTGCTGGCCTCTTGGTCGACAGGCCGACCCCACCGCCTAGGGTCTTGTCGGCGGCTGCTTACTGTAGCCTCGCCCCTGATGACGAGGGCTCCGTCGAGGTAAGCGTGGCTACAGTGTGCCGCCTCGAGGGCTCTCACTGTAGCCTTACCTCGTCTTGTCTCTTTAATGTGGCACATGCTTCGAGGGAGGGGGTAGCCGTCTTCTGGGAGCCGGCTACGCCCTTGGCCGACTGGGGGAGGTCGGGCCGCCTTCGCGCCTCTCTCTGGCTGAAGGGGCCCGCCGCCCGTGGGCCGTATTGGCGTCTGTCATGGGTGACGTTGAGGCCAGCATGGCTACAGTGCTGAGCCGGACGGGAGATGGCTGTCCCGTACGGCGTCCTGTGGCCATGCCTGCCTCGGGCTTCGGGGGTAGTGGGCCGCACTGTGGCCACACCCCGTCTTGTTACCGTTATGTGGATGTAGTTTTGGTGGGTGCGGTCTTGGCCGGCTCCTTGGAGTCGGCGCTCTTCGTGGCCGACTCTGGGGAGCCGGCGTTCTTCATGGCCGGCTCTGGGAAGTCAGCATCCTCTATGGCCGGCTTTCTAGAGTCGGCCATCCCGTGGTTATCTTGGGGGGAGGTTGCTGAGGCTGGGTCGCCTTCTGGGAGTCGGCTTTAGAAATAGCCGACCGGGGAAGGCGGCCCAATGCTTGAAATGCTTGAAGGCCCAAAGGCCTGATAATTTTTTGGAAGAGCCAGGGGCAGTCGGTTAGGCTACCCGTGGCCATTTACTCCGACACCGTCCTTTTCTTTCTTCCCCTCACCGGGGATTGGTCTTTCTCCTCTTCCTCGACCTCTTCGGGGGAAGAGCGGGCATCGGGGTCTTCAGATATTGTGTCCGAAGCACCGCGGCGACGAGGGCCGCCCCTGGTCTTTCTGGCCTCCTTCTCGGCCTTCTTCTTGGCACATTGTAAGGCGCTGGGACCAGCATCTTCATCAGAAGTGGGCCGGCCGGTTCTTCTGGTAGGGGGGGCCGGACAGTAGATCCGCCCCGCCTTCTTCGTCCAGCCCTAGGAGAGTGGTGGAAAACACATCAAGCATTTCCCTCGGGTTACGCGAATAAAACGTATGAATTGCCAACATACAATGACTTACCGGACTTGCGGGGCGGGACAGTTGGTACCCGCGCGTCCTCGGCGGAGTCCGGCCACGATTTGCCGGACTTGAAAAGCACCTTCCAGATGTCCTTATGCGAGGAGTCGAAGAGCTCTCGAAGGGTCTGGTGCTTGGCCGGGTCAAATTCCCATAAATTGCAAGACCTGCGTTGGCAAGGAAGAATCCGGCGAACTAACATCAGCTGGACTACATCGACAAGTTTGATATTCTTGTCTTCCATATCCTTGACGCGCGTCTGGGGCTCCGACATTTCGTCGGACGAAGACCAGTTCAAGCCTTTCTCGGGCCAGGACATAAGCCGCAGGGGAGCTCCGGATCAGAATTCGGGAGTTGCGGCCCATTTTGGTTCGCGCGGCTCAGTGACGTAGAACCACTGCTGCTGTCACTCTTTGACGAAATCATTAAAAGTACCTGATGGCCGTGTAACGTTGGGCATCTTGCTCACCATGGCGCCTCCACACTTGGCGTGTTCGCCGCTCACTACCTTGGGCTTCACATTAGAAATCTTCAGCCACAGGCCGAAGTGTGGTGAGATGCGGAGAAAGGCCTCGCACACGACGATGAATGTCGAGATGTTGAGGAAGGAATTGGGGGATAGATCATGCAAATCGATCCCATAGTAATACATGATGCCGTGAATGAATAGGTGGAGGGGAAACCCTAGCCCGCAAACAAAATGAGGGAGGAATACAACCCTCTCGTGGGGTTCCGGAGTAGGGATGATCTATCCCACCATCGAAAGACGGTGGCTGATTTTCTTGGCCAGATACCCGGCCTCCCGAAGCTTTTTGATATCCTTCTCCCGGACGGTAGAGGCCATCCACTTGACTCCTGCTCCGGATCTAGAAATTTTCGGAAGGCCTTTGTGGGCAGAGAAGACGAACGATTGGGCGCTGGAGTTCGAGCGAGGGGGAATGGATGAGCAGAGGAAGAAGAAGGCGTGGGTGAAAAAGGGGGAGTCCTTATCTCCTTATAAAGGCAGGAGGTATCCTGCGCCACCCCACTAGCCCGGTAAACTCGCTTATTCCCCAAGCGCCGCGTTGATGGCGTGGTTGGGTTACCCACACCCGTATTGACAAGAATCCCGTGATAAGGGGACACAATCTCTGCTTCGACAAGACATGCCAATAAAACCGCCTCACGATATGTGTGATAGCGGGTTGAGAAAAGCGGTTCAAATAATGACCTGGCCGCGGCATGATGTCACGCTATGAAAAGTTTTCAGTAGATTAGATTTGTGGATTATTGTACGCTCTACGGTGGTATGTGGAATTTGTTTTGCAGAGCCGGACACGATCCTTGTGTTTAAAATCTTCTATGGAGTATTCAGAGAAGGAACCCGCCTTGCAATGCCGAAGACAATCTGCGCGCCGGACTCATCGTCATTGAAGCCTAGTTCAGGGGCTACTGAGGGAGTCCGGGATTAGGGGGTCCTCGGACAGCCAGACTATATACTTTGGCCGGACTGTTGGACTATGAAGATACAAGATTGAAGACTTCGTCCCGTGTCTGGGTGGGACTCTCCTTTGCGTGGAAGGCAAGCTTGGCAATTCAGATATGTAGATCTCCTTCTCTGTAACCGACTCTGTGTAACCCTAGCCCCTCCGGTGTCTATATAAACCGGAGGGTTTAGTCCGTAGGAAAGACAACAATCAGAATCATAGGCTAGCTTCTAGGGTTTAGCCTCTACGATCTCGTGGTAGATCAACTCTTGTAATACTCATATCATGAAGATCAATCAAGCAGGAAGTAGGGTATTACCTCCATCGAGAGGGCCCGAACCTGGGTAAACATTGTGTCCCCCGCCTCCTGTTACCATTAGCTTTAGACGCACAGTTCGGGACCCCCTTCCCGAGATCTGCCGGTTTTGACACCGACACCAGCTGTCAGCCTCTCCACGTACACTCCACGTTCGATGGAAGTCGTTCCTTGACCACGTGGACCACGCCGCGCCGAGAGCACCACGACGGTGGACGACGGCGAGGCCTAGGAAGGGGACGGCGCGGAGCCGGGGAAGATGCGGCAGTGGATGCGCACGCGGAGAGGAGTACGAGGGTTCACTGGTTTGGCTACGGTGTGAGGCTGCCGTCGCCGCAGAATAACATGGGGTGTGGGTGAGTGGAGGGATGGCCTGGCCAGCGGTGGGAGTAGTAGGGGGCGATGAGGCCTCCGCGGCAGCACAGCCGGCCACGGGAGGCAGGAGCAGGCAGCACGACCGGCACTGCTTTGGGCGGCTGGAGCAAGAAGACCAGAGGTTGAAGAAGCACGACGGCCGTTGGATGGACATCGTACGGTCACTGCAGCTAGAATCGTTTATATTGACTAAGTTGACAAAGCCCTTGGTACGCGTCAACTTAGTTGGCCCACAGGTCAGCTTCCGAAATGGTGCGCCCCAGATGTCAGGGGGAGGAATCATTTTTTTGGCGGGTGAAGCTAGAATATCCGAGATTGAAGAAGAAGCACGTCATCCATTGGATGGACATCCAACGGCCACTGCTTCTAGAACCGTGTGTTGACTATAAGTTGACAAAGCCTTGCGTACGCGTCAACTCTCTTTTTTTAGGGGACGCGTCAACTTAGTAATGCCACAAGTGTGTGGCAGAGAACTTATAGCCCATTTTAGATTTGTAAGAATGTGCAACCCATTTTTGAATTCTAATGGAATTTACTACAGCCCATTTACAGTTTGTTAAAAGTACAGCCCATTTCAACCAACCGTTCAAAACAGAATTCAATAAAATTTTCCACATTTTGATGGGATCCGAAATATTTTTATCCCGAAACTTCTAGTTAGATTAAATACAATTTCAATATAAATTTATATTACGTAAAAATCCAACAAAACATTGCGCTCGCAACAATTAATGAAATGAAAATTTTCAGTATCCAAAAATAATATTTTATAAAGTAATTACGTGTTTGGTGCATTTTATAGTTACTCCCTAGTTTTTATAATTACATCCCATTTATTATTTCTTAAAGCCCATTTTTGTTAAGCCTAATGCATCCCTCCTAGGAAAGATTTGTAGCCCAGCGTGGCGGAGAATAACAACTTGACCTTGCCTGGGTATTCCTAAAAAAGTATAACTGGGCTAGCCATTTTCAGCTTGAAAAAAATTAATATCTGGGCTGGATATTTGGCCTGGGCTAGACGGGCCATAGCCCGCCCAGTTAATACCTGCAGCGATGTTTTCGTTGTTGTTCAGAGGAGAAAAATTAATATCTGGGCTATACATCGAAAAATTCTGCAGTGCTCACACCTCAAAAACACAAATACTGCTCGAGCTGCCTCGTCCCAGCTGTCGGCCACTTCTTGTGCAATTCTGTCGTTTATTGACTACATAGGTTGACAATGGTGTGGGACCGCGATGTCAGGAAACCAGGAGGAAGCAAAAAAAATATTGTTTTATATAATAAGGAGGCACTTGCATACGTGAGGCTATGGCCCTGGTGGGTCCCCATTGTCATCCTCTCCAAGTAAAGTCATCTCCTCGCCCCCGCGCGCTTTCCGCCCGAAACAGTCAGCGCCGCCCGCCTCGTTCCCCGGTGCAGGCGATTGCTCCGCCTTCAAATGACGCAACTGTCGTCCGTCCGTCCATCTGCCGCCCACATTAATGATACGCGGTTGCCGAGGCGGCTACTCCGGCGCCACACGTCCGTCCCTTCGCCGCCCACCATTGCTATATAAACTGCTGCGCCGGCCATAGCCGCAGTCATCCGCATCCGTTCCCTTTCTCCTGTCCACACCACTACTGCCCACCATGGCTTCCTCGCGCTCCAGCGCTCTTCGGGACGGGCGGAGGACGGATCACAAGGAGATGGCATCCATTGCTGCCGACCGGCTGGCCGGCAGGCAGCCGGAGGACGACGATGTCCCAATGGAGAACATGGTAGTCGACGATCCAGCGCCAACCCCCTCCTCCGCGCCATCCTCGCCGGTGCATTTCACCATGACCATCCGCGAGGCCCGTGCCCAATATATGGACACGGTGAGGCAGATGCGTGAGGAGCAGTTCCGGGAGGCGCAGGCCAACGTCGCCTACAACCACCATCTCCTCCAGGAGCACCTGCAGGCGGAGGAGCAGATCACCGTGGAGCAGGCGGAGCAGGAGGCGCTGCTTGACTCGTACCGCTCCGCCCGTGAGGGCCGCCTCGAGTGCTGGCGGTACCACATGCGGGTGGCGGAGGCTGCGGCCGCCTACAAAGAGGGCGATGAAGTGGGCGAGGCACTGTTTGGCGAGACCGAGGACGAGGCAGAGGACAATGCCGGCTCCGATGAGTCCCCGCTCCGCTGGCGTCGACGAGGCCCTGCTCCGCCCAGGCCCCGCGGCGCCAACAACGAGGCAGAGGACACCACCGGCTCCGCCGAGGCCCCGCCCCGCTAACAACAAGGCATAGGACATCGCCGGCTCAGCCGAGGCCCCACCTTGCCGGCATCGAGGGGGACGATTTCCACCGCTCCGCCGAGGCGCCGCCCGCCGACAACGAGACAGAGGACATCGCCAGCTCCGCCGAG
Source organism: Triticum aestivum (assembly GCF_018294505.1). Lineage (NCBI taxonomy): Eukaryota > Viridiplantae > Streptophyta > Magnoliopsida > Poales > Poaceae > Triticum > Triticum aestivum. Next base: position 511,663,553 of record NC_057808.1, read on the forward strand.
GCCCCGCCTCGCTGCCAACAAGGCCGCGCCACACAGAAAACGAGGAAGAGTAGAACACGGTAGGTCGCCGCCACTAGGGTCCATGTAAGGCCACCGCTGCTACCCTCCGGTTGAAGCCAAGCTAGGCGGGTTGACAATTGACGGCCGGTTAGCTTCTTGGCGGCGACGTGGGGTCGGAGAGCTGTGTTGGAGAAGAACGCCGCTTCTACTTAACTGCTGGTGCAGTTGGCTGACTGACACGTGGGCCCAACAGGCCACATGTCAGTTATGCAATTGCACCTGCAGTTAAGTCACTGAAGCTTCTATTTGGCTCAGCGGGACACAGGTGGGTAGCTTCGGTTAATTAATTATACCTCCAGTGCACCCATTTTTAGTTGAAGAATGTATGAAATGTAATGAAATCCGGCATGTTTATATGAAATTTGACCGTGTATGAATGAATTTATTTCGACTAGTTGGAATTCCTATATCACTGGCATTGGATGAACATGCAAAACAATACGTACTAGCATTATTCCCAGGGTGATCACCTCGTTTGCAACAGTTTCACATGTACTCCCTCCGGTCCTTTCTAGTTTGCATACACGTTTTGCAGTCAAAGTATCTCTACTTTGACCAATCTTATAGAAAAAAGTATGCACTTTCACAATGTGCGAAGTAAAAAGGAACAGAAGGAGCACAAAGAGTTTGAGAAGCTTTTTAGCATTTCTGTACATTGCAATCAAACACACAGGGCTGGCAATTCATAGAGAACATTCAAAACAATCGATGATTATGCATCTCAGCGACTCACATGTCAGAGGCAATATTTACTTCACAACTAAAGAATAAAGAAAAAAATTGATCGATGCTGCTAACAGCAAAGGGCGTCCCATTCAAAAATATCAAACGCATGTCTTCTTGCTAAAATCAATGAGCAAAATTTGGCAAGGTTGTCCCATTCCAAAATATCAAATGGGCAGGGTTTGCCATCAGTTCGGACATTGACATGGCACCTCGTGCTAAATAAACCAGCTATTCTTTTTGTGCAGTTCCACCAAAATCAAACAAATTCGCGCGTAGCTTGTATGATTTCGCCCTTATATGTTGCAACGCCTTGAACTTATCGGCACCTCCTTTCTTGTGGTGGAAATGAACGATTCGATGTATTCATGAACATTTTGTGCAGTTCCCATTGAAATCAAGCTGAGCACCCCTGTTTGCACAAATACAAAAAAAGTGATTAGTATAAAGCAAACTGTACTATGAATTGACAGTTTAAATAGGCACCTACATGGTCCATGTGGAGCACACTTTTAGAAAAATGGAACTCACCAGAAAGAATCCTAGAACAACATTTTACTCGCGCATCATAGGAAAAAAATGGAGATTTGTTAGTCCTTCTGAGCTGAAGTTAGTTTGGTCTTGTGGGGAGTAATGTAACCATCCTTCAACAGCTCCTTCTGATGAGAAGATAGACAGGGCTTCTTCATCCTGGCATAATCGGAACTAGTCACTTCACGTACTCCATATTCTTCTTCAGACGAAGATGATCCTGTTGTGCAAAGACAAGAGGAAAACTAAATGCTAGCATCCCTGTTTGCTCGAAAAAAGGAAAGGAAATATTTAAAACAACACAGATGAAGCACTTCTCAAGGACAATACCACTTTTTCATGACAGTATCTAAACAGTAGCACAACACCAATAGAGATGACAAAGCTCAATCATATGGATGAAATCAGTGCGCGAGTACCAACCTTTGTTAGGAGGCTTATTGTGTAGAGCATACAGATGAAGCACTTCTCCGGAAGCATCTGTTGCTATCTACTGTGGTGGCCATGCTTACTATATACTCCTCGATTAGTTTAATGTTTCCAACATCTTCTTGTGCAGTTCCACTAAAATATATGATGTTTCCAACATCTTCTTGTGCAGTTCCACTAAAATATATGATGTTTCCAACATCTTCTTGTGCAGTTCCACTAAAATATATGGTATCTTCAAAGAAGATCCCTGTTTGCACAAGTAGAGATAATTACGTATTACATTAAGAGTGGCATCAAATCAGTGGCAAAACAATTGCTCGTTCCAGCCATAGCAATAAATTAAGATGCAAAACTATATCATTACTTGTGTCATCACAGTTCCAGTGATTCATTACAGCACCGGGAGTTGATTTTTGTTTTTCTTCCGCTTTTTCTTCCCCTTCATCACTTGGTTCAATAACAGACAAGCTTCGCCTTCAATGTAAGATTTGGCATGTCAATTAGGGAGCACAAGTATAGCACTAAACAATGAAATTAATTTTCTGATGAAAGTGGCAAAATATAGGCCAACAGTTGTGAAATATCCTCATCTTACCTCAATGGGATATTACGATGCACATACAGATTGGAAGTCTTGTCTCCATTTGTGAAGTTCACTAAAATCAAGCAACATTACTGTACAAGTAGTACTGACCTCTCATGATGCAGAATTCAAACAACTCACAAGAAGAAGATCTGAACCAAATTTGCCAACACGGATAGAAGTAAGATCTCCTCTTGTGCAGTTCCACTCAGATCAAGCAATCAAGCAACGTTGTCGGTGTGACATTTTGGTTGAACTGCACAAAACACTCTTAAAACAAAAGTGTTTTGTGCAGTGCAACAAAAGGTCACAATGGCAACGAGGTGAAGTAGATAACCCTGTTTACACAGAGGTGCAAAGGAAACAACTAGTGGTCAATAACGGTGGATGACACAGAAGCCAACAAAAAGAAGCATCTACCTTATCTAAATGGGAAAGAAAGCAAGACGGTAGCATTTCTCAAATGGTGGCATTGATTAATATTAACATAGAGACTATATTAACAATAAAATTCGTTAAACATGTAATTTGCTTTTAACTGTGGCATTGCATCATTTTCCAGCGGCATTATTAGAGGGTGTTTGTTTACAGGGACATTTTGGTGTAGGGACTAAAGAAACTCCGTGTCAGTCCCATCTAAACCAAATAGGAGGGACTTTTAGGGACTAAAAGTGGGCATTTGGGACTAAAGAAAGAAGACCCTGAGGGAGTCTTTTTGGGAATTTTTCCAACAGTTGCCCCTGCCACGCATCGCACCTTGTCTCTATTAGTTCATTACTAGGGGTAACATGGTCTTTTTGCATGTCATTTAATAACCTCTAGTCCATGTTTAGTCCCTGGAACCAAGCAGGTAGGGACTAGGGAGTTTTTAACCAAACAGGGCCTTAGATTAACAATAGCTAAAGAGTTGCACGGGACAGTGGACGCACCGGCACCATGTGCATCTACCGATGTACTGTGGTCATGCACAGTCTGTTGCAACAAAGAACAAACAACCAAGGAGCATATTTGTGTTGGTCCCAGTTTTGTTATCTTTAGACACCTTTCCCCATGTGAGCGCAGCAAATCTAGTCCTGCTCAAACTCTACAGCCTTGTCCCCCAAAACAAAAGATCAGTTCGTTGCAGATGTGCGTACTGCGTTTGTCATTGTTTTCCCTTTTCGACCAACGTAGGTGCTGGATAGCCAGTCTGTACTAGTACTTTCGCCCCTTCCTTTCCTCTTTGAACCACGTCCTAGATTTATGCGATACAACTTTCCCCACTACTTTCCCCCATTCCTTTCCTCTTTGAACCACGTCCTAGATTCATGCTATACAACTTTCCCCACTACTTTCCCCCTTCTTTCCTCTTTGAACCACGTCCTAGATTCATGCTATACAACTTTTCCCACTACTTCCCCCACTCCTTTCCCCTTTGTACCATGTCCTAGATTCATGGTATACATGCAGCTAGAGCAATGCATGTGGAATAAGTAAATTATACCTTAAGGTTCTTGGGGCGTGGTTCAGTGGGCGACGGGACAGCGGCGAAGAAGAAGGGGTCGGAGGCCCTCCCGCGCCGCCGCTAGGTGAAAGTGAACAGCTGCGCCGGTAGTGGATTCCCTCCCTCGCCGATGGCGACAGCGTTAAGCCTCCTTCCCTTCCCGGCAGACGGATCCTGCCGGCTCTTTCACCAGCAGTGAGGGGAGAGAGAGAGGCCAACGAAGTCTTGTTTAGATCTGGAGAGGGTGAGAGAGTGTGAAGAGAGCAACTACAAGCGCTGAGGCTCCAGCGTGTATATATATACTGGAGAGAGTGTGTGAAGCGTGCAAACCCTAGAAAACAAGCGCCGAGGCTGCAGCTTATACATGATGAGGTGATTATATGGTCACTACGAGATCGTATAGCTCCGTATCCATCCATTTTGACCAGTCAAAGAATCCTCCTGGCACGAATTATGCTCAAGTGTAGTTATCAAACCCGAGACCTCAAGTTTGATGAGCGAACAGGCTAACCAGCTACACAACCCTCCCGTTATGTTCAATGAGAGGAAAATAACCTTTTATACATTCCTGCATTCGTGTGACAAGCATGCCGTGTTTTTTTGTGTGTGTGGGAGTCATTGGGATTTAAATCATAATCATGTCATGTGGCTTTGGTGGTAAGACTATCCACAGTGGTGCAGAAATAATGCAGCCTTAGTCACCTTACCTCTCTCCATGTAGTATGTTGGGTCCCACCAGTCAGAGGGTGAAACAAACAAATTAATAAGAAAAATTAAAAGCGCCAGCGGTGTATCTTACCTCACACATCTTGCTACTGCTCGGGAAAACTGTCCAATTGATCCCTCTATCCGCTCACGTACTATTTTAAGTGAATCCTTATTATAACATGCACACAATTTTGGGCACTTGTATTCGACCTAAGTCAGTGTGCCACCATATCTCGTACTTACTACTCCCTCCGTCTAGGTGTAATAAGTCACGTTAGAAGGTGCAGCGGGACCAAGGTGCGTGTGTGTGCGCGTGTGTGTGTGTGTGTGTGTGTTTAACAGCATGTGTGTGTTAGAGAGAGCGACAGATCGACCTACTCCTACAGAGAGATGGTGTGTAGTGTAAAATTTTAGCCGCGAGAGTCGGTGCATCCTCTCATTTCCGGGCGTGTCTGGTAGGGATAGGCGGACAGCTGCCACGCCCGCTCCTGACCAGCCTGGCCCACCCAAAGCCCCTCCATCGCCCGCGCGCGCTTCCCGCCCAAAACGGTCAGCGCCGCTCCAAAGAATCGGTGCCGCATTCATGCCCGGGCAGAGCGGACGCGACCTCTCACTGGCGCAAGAGTGATGGTTGCTTCATCCGTCCAACTTACTGCTGGGTCTATGTGATTTGACGGCTCATTGGTCTTTATTACTGAGGTGGTAGGACTGCTGGATGTCCCACGCTTTCGGCGAAAGGAGGTACTACTAGATTACAATTTTCTCCATTCTTACAGCGGAGGAGTGCAAGAGTAGTGAAAACACGCAGGCTCAGTGATTACATGGCCCACCTCACACTATCACCATATTTTTTGGACACCGTGTGACACCTAACTCTTTACATAGTACTCCCTCCGTTCCTAAATACTAGATGAGTCCCCGCGCGTTGCCGCGGAACAGCCGTATATCTCTGTGCGTAAAATTATCGATTTCATAGAACTAAAAAAACTCTATAACCGCATGAAAAATGTGGTAGCCAAACTAAAAAAACTCCCATCATCATTTAGATCATCCCACGTACAGAAAAAAGATCAACCAACTCCTACTGCATAATGGGATTATATTTTTTTGACATGTTAATGGGACTTAAAAGCTTACTTACATGCATGCTACCTGTGCATGCAGACATGTTGATGTGATTTAAAACCCACTCACATGCATGCCACGGTATTTCTGCATGCTTGCATGTGGCTTAGTGCGGAGCCTCTCAACGTCTAGATCAGACGGCTATTATGGACTGATTTAGTTCATCTAACGGCTACATTAATTTTGATGATGTGGCTCAAGGAGAGGATAGAGAATTCCTAGTAGTGGGGGCTAGCTATTACTAGTAGATAAGTCTTTGTAGAGATTTCACTAGGTGAACTACATACAGAACAAAATGAATGAATCCACACTTAAAATGCATCTATATACATCCGCATGTGGTTCATGGTGAAATATCTACAAAGACTTATATTTAGGAACGGAGGAAGTACTAGTACAGTACGTACTGTAATTTATCAGCGAGATAAATTTGTACAATGCTATGAAGCTTCCAGCTTCTGTTACGTATATCTTGCGTCCAAGGTTTCCCGTTGCAACATTTCATCAAATACAAAGGAGACTAACATGCATGCTATTGCATCTCAATGATTGACAGATCATAGCAAATATGTACTCCCTCCGTTCCAAAATAAGTGTCTCAACTTTATGCAAACTTTAGTACAAAGTTGTACTACTACTAAAGTTGACACTTATTTTGGAACAGAGGCAGCTAAAGAAAAAAAAATCCATGCAGTCCCTAGCCGTTGAACCGTGAACCCTAACCAGGCTTCAATTTGCTGGCAATGTTCGAGCTTCCTAAGAAATGAAGTTTGCAACCTTTTGACCATCGGATCATTTTGTGCAGTTTCACCAAAATCGAGATGAGCATCCCTGTGGCAAAGAAACTGAAGAAGCGTGATTAGAATAAGATTACTGGGACTAGTTGATGAGACATAAACTCATCACAAATACAGTACGTAGAAGCCAGTAGAGGTATGTGCGGGGCAAAGAAGTAGAGAAATATCCACATGGAGTGATGTGGGCAGCTGGAGCAGTGGTGTAAGCCGGCTGTAAAGGGAGTTGTACCTGAGGGATGTCGGGACGTAGCTCAACCTTGAGGAGGGCGGCGGGAGGCGGCAACTGCCCACGTCGCGGCAGTGAGCAAGGGACGAAGGCAACCTCACCGGCTTTGTGAGAGAGAACGGCGGGGACCCCTGATCAGGACGTGCCGACAGTGGGTTTTCGCCGTCGGCGACGGCGACCGCATCTACACTAAGCATCCACCCCTTCCCCCGGTAGACGTGATCCGCCGGGATGTTAGAGATGTGGCCACAGTCGTTTTGTGCGAGAGAGTGTGAAGAGAGCAACCCCAGCAAGCAACCGTGTAGGCTGGCCCGTCCTGACTATGTATATAGTGGAGCGGTTTCCTTTTGTCTCCATATGAACCTATCATATTGCGTACGTGCCACTGAAGAAAAAAAACTTTATTTATAAATGACGCGGCACCTACTACTCATTCTCCTATAACCTTGCGCTTGGCATCTCCAAAATATTAACCTTGCGATTGGCTCTACGCCTCTTCGGGAAGTCGAGCAATAATTGTAGTGCAGTATATACCATTCTGGCTATATGAGACCGAATAAATTGCTGCACGTCCACCATGTGGGCGAGGGTCGAGGGGCGAGGGAGAGTGCTACATACGGAGCAAAATGAGTGAATCTAGTACACTCTAAATACGTCTATATACATCAGTGTTTGGAGTATGTACTAGTAGTTCATATTGAAATCTACTAAAGGACATATATATTCCAAACAATATGATATAATCTCTATAACCAAGGTAGTAGGGACGAGGAGTAAACGGAGGGAGTAATAAATTTTTCTCCTTGTCCTGCGAGCCACCGCGCGCGTGGGCGAGGGAGCGGGCGTAAGGCGTACAGTAGTAGTACTACTACTACTCGTAGGCAAGCTTCACCTCATTCTGTGAGCCACCGCGCCCGTGGGCGGGGGAGACGGCGTACTAAGCAAGCTTCTCCTTGTTCTGTGAGTTGATGGGACACATCAAAAGTACTCCAGTCATCCAGTGTATAGAGCCTTGCCTCTAAGGTAGGCTCCACATGGTTTGCCTCTTTTTTTAACATAACGCGTCAAGTCGCAATTTGTTTGTTCACCCGTGGTAGACGATCCTCCCTCCACCAAGTGGACAACCAGTACACGTGCCAAATTACCACGTGGGCTGCCTTTTCGTACAGAAATGAGCTCCACCATGTACCCACGCGGGTGTGGTTGGGAAAGAGACGGGAGTACGTGCGCCGTGCATGCACCTCGTCTCTTCGTGCACGTCCCCCACCTACGTGGGTGTGTGTGAGAGATACA
>NC_057808.1:511671849-511674812 GCF_018294505.1 Triticum aestivum
TAGATATCGATAGAGTCGAAGAGAGGATCAAGTGGGTGGGTGCGAGATCGATGAAGAGAGCCATCGAAATTGTGTGTGTGTGCAAGTCAAAGATATAGGGCGACTGACCTACCGGAACGTCAGAGGGCACTGGAATTTTATGTGTGGTAGGAGACATGACTAGAGCGCTCGATGTATCGGTGTGTGGGGGGAGGGGTGGGGGGGAGGGGTAGGCAAAGGCCTAACTATAGAGGTAGAACGACTGGTATATGTGTTGAGAAGGAGAGACCCAGCTATGTCTTGACGGAGATCGGTCGACATCCATACATAACTGAAGGACGGGAATATGACAGGACAGAGAGAGAGAGGAGAGAGAGAGGGAGGGAGAGGGGTAGAGTGCTGGATGGGTGATGGAGTTGCTTCTCGAAGATGGTGGGAGAGGCCTACTAGACAAACTGACGGTGGAACTGCAATGTTATCAATAAGAGTGGGGATGTCTTTCTGTGTGTGCCTGTGCGTGATAGATCTGTCAGGACGCATCCATGGATGATGAAGGGGAACCATGTGTTTGGTAAGCAAACCTAACTAGATTGGTAGATCAATTGTTGTTTGTCGGAAAAAGGGAGAGACATAACTAATGAGGTAGATCGATCGACGCGTGGGTAAAAACGAGTTATAAGGACCTAGCTAGCTAGCTATATGTATATAGAGGGAGATCGGTCGGTGTACGTCCATTTGTTAGAGGCAAATAAGGCCCAGCGAGACGGATAGACAGAGAGAATGGAGCTAGGAGGTGGTGTGAGAGGCCCAGCTACTAGCTAGATAGGGGGAGGAGTGTGCGGTTGTGAGATCGATGAAAAGAGGGGCAAGAGTTTACGCGTGTGTGACCGTATGAGAGACACGAGGCAAGGACACATAAAGGAGGAGATTGAAGGTGCGTGTGTATGTTGTAGGCAGGCATCGCTGGAGAGGTTTATCGATCGGTGTGTGTCAGAAAGGAGTTGTGGAGACTCTGGGAGAATGACCTAAAGAAAAAAAATGAATGTGCCCGGTGGATAGAATGCCGAGGGCGGGGGAGGGCGAGGAGGGCGTGTGCATGCACGAGAGAAAGTTAGTGGTAGCTACAAAGGTTAGAGGATTGTGTGGGTGTAAGAGACTAACAAAGATCATAATTTGATATGAAGGTGGATTCATATATTTGAATAGGAGATCATAGTGTTTTAAACATATGCATGCATGAATATAGCGGTGATACGCGTGCTGTGCACATGTTATACCATAATGTGATAATGCATGGCGTTTGCAACTCACAGCTAAATGTCGAACAATCTAAACCATACTATACATCAATCAATCTCACATTTTATTTGAATTTGTGATAATGTGTGGCGTTTGCAGCTTACAACTAGATATCAAACAATCTAAACAATACTATATATCGAACATTCTCACATTTTATTTGAATTTGTGGTAATGTGTGGTCTTTGCAACTCACATCTAAATACTTGTAGGTGTAGGGGGCGGGGCACCATACATAATGTGATAAACACATTATACATATGAGACATGGTTTAGATTATGAAGGTCTAGCTAGAGCTAGAAATGTAATGTGATTTGAAATCAACATAAAGTGGATTCAAAAAATCGAGTTCGAGTTCATATAGTACACATAGTTCATATGTAACTCGACACTAATCATGTGGTGTGCTGTGAAGATAATACACGAACGATGGTTTAACTTGACAACAATGATGATTGTAGATCTTATTAAAACAGAGAAACGAATTCAAATGCTTTGACTTCACAACAATCATTACTGTAGATCTTATTCAAATAGAGAAACAAATTCAAATTTAGTTCATATTGAAGCGGTAGTATATATGTTTGGAATGCACTAAAACGTTCATTTGAGTAGTAGGTTGCATGCATTATACACGTAGCGAAATATTTTAATTGAACATAACATGAATTCAAAGTTTTGAATGACATTTGTAGTGCGAATTGATTTGGTACAGTACACATTAGGCTTGTCCGGAAATTTCAACCCGCGCCTTGTTAGCCCGAAATATTTAAGATATATCTTTGTCTCGTTGTGCTCCGACAACTCCCTCCATCTCAACCCGCGCCTTGCTATTCCGAAATTACAACGCGCGCGAAAACTCCCGCCTCCTGTGAAATCCCGACACGCGAAATGCCCGTGGTACCCCTGAACCGAAAGAACCGCCTCAAATCGGTGGGGGTATTTTCGTATCTTTCCCCACATTTCGGACAAGCGCGTCCCTAAGCCATGGTTCCCCACTCCCATCCCATCCGCCCACCCATTCGTACACCGAGGCCGCGAAAACCCGCGACGAAGCCCCACACCGTCCTCCGTCCGCCACCCAGCCGGAGCCTCTTCCCCGACGATGTCGTCCACAGCAACACCTCGACGTCCCTCATCTACCGTACCAGATGAGGATCCGTCGTCGATCTCGTCGTCCCACCGGTTCAGACACCCCGTCCTCCACCTTCAAGGAGCTACCCCGACGTTCCCCTCGTCTTTCACGCCACCTCCATTCCCACACCGCCGTCTTCACCTGCACCACCAGAAGAACATCATCATCACCGTTTCCTCGGATGAAGCTGCGGCCTAATCGGCGCCACCAAAGAGGTTGTACACTAATTGCCGCATTTTTTTCTTGATTCAATCTCACGGTGCTGCCGGCGCTCGTTGCCGAGCCGACACGGCGCGGCTCCATCCACGGCGGCGTCGCCGGCCACTTCCTCCACGGTGTCGCTCCCTCGGTGACGACGTCCACATCAGTAGGAGCTGCTGCTGCTTTAGCTCTCACTCGCGCTGCTGCTCTGCTCTTGCTCTCGGTCCCCTGCCTGGTCTGCTCTTGCTATTGCTCTTGCTCGCGCTGCTGCTCTCGCTCTTGCTCTTGCTTGCGATGCTGCTCCGATTTAGCTACACTTCAGTCGACTGAATCGACTTTTGGGTCAGT
>NC_057808.1:511675173-511700723 GCF_018294505.1 Triticum aestivum
AAAAAGCTCGGCACGGGGGGGCCTAGAGGGATGGCCGGGGTGGCGGTGCACCGGCGGTGGAGACTGTTTTCGGGGCGGGCGGGGCGGCGCACCGTCGGCCGCGGGCGGTGGGGGCTGCTGTTTGGCCGGTGGTGGCTAGCGGCTCAGGGGGGTGGAGGTTGAAGATGAACTGCAGGCCCTTGATTTCGTATCCAACGGCTGCAAAATCGACTGACAAGAGATGAAAAAGTCAGTCGACTGACGTGTAGCCTCACCTTGCTAGTGCGTTCAGTTTCGACAGTAAAATTCAGTTTCAACGGCAAAATTCAGTTTCGACAGTTAAGTTCAGTTTCGACAGTTAAATTCAGTTTCGACAGTTAAGTTCAGAGATGAGCGGCTGATGTATTTTACATCTAGCACTTTATGGTTATGTATTTTATGTCATGTATTGGAGATGCTATTAGAATTCCACTTAGGTTAACATTGTCTCTCTTGTCCTGCTTCAGCCTCGGTGTCGTACAACTCACCGGAGCTGCTCCAACGAAGAAACCCTCCATCATAGCGGAGCAGTACCTCGGGCTCCATCTCCAGATGCCTAAGATCTTCTTCCCCTCCTCCAACAGCCAAGTCAGCCGGAGCATCCTCACCGGCCAACCCAATCACGCTGAGATCGACATGGCTTCGCCAAAGAGGTTGTACACTTGTTGCATCTCTTTTTTACTCTACATGTTATATATATTGTCCACTGAGCACACGTAGTAATGGGAAATACGATTATTTTATCCTACTCTATGACAAGCAGTGAGGTACCAGGCAACTTAGCTATCTGTGATGGACTCTCTTGAACGCCATCATTATTTATCTCTGCACGTTTGAGCTGTGCATTTGTCGATGGGCCTGGGAGTTGAGCTAGTATGGCAGTGGCCTGGGTCCAAAGTAACAGAAGTAGCACAAAAATATATTTTTTAGTGTAGGATTTTCCTTGCTCAAGCCTGCCTACTAGAATCGCCAGTGCTTGAAAGGAAAAGTGAATGAAAAACATAGGAATTGGAAAGTTTCCTATGGTACTACTTTTCATGAATTTGGTTCAAAGGAATGGAGCAAAGGAAAACTGTAGGATTTGTTCCTTTAGTGTCTCCTTGAAAGAAAAACCGTAGGAATTCTAATTTCCACTTGTCCTCCTTTTCATATTCCTACTAGCAAGATGCCCATGCGTTGCACGGAACATGAAGAAGCATTTGTATGAGTAGTTTATCTTGTGGGAGAAAAGGATGAATGAGGGAAGGCCTTATTTGCAAATGTGGAGAGGGGTGTGGGTATCTTTTTGCAAAATCGCCATAGTTTCCTTCCTATCCGTCAGATATAAATCGGACGGCCTATATTGCAGGATGGCAGGCACACCATCATCACCGACTCTGTTTTTTATAAGAGTAGAGATTCATCAAGCACAAGACTAAGAGATAGTAGCATAATAGCATTATAACCGTACATTTTCTTGTGGTTTGACTTAATCTCACCATGCTTTTTTGCATCCTGTGATCTTCCAATTGTTGTGAATCAAACACCCAGATTGGCAGAAATCCTGTGTTTTTAAATTCTCTGTATTGCACGTGCATTCCAATCCTATTCATGTCTATTTCCTATCCCTGCATTGTTAGAATCATCAAATTCAAACAAGCCCTTACTCAATTACTTCTGTTACAGATATGTGTCAAAGAAAACCTTGTGTGGTTTGTCCTGCTCCTGTGGTGCTGTGTTCCACGCCAGCTCAGCTGCTCCAACGATGAAAGGGTTCACCATAGCAAGGATCCGCTCTCCAGACTGTCTTTCGCCGCCTCAGATCTTCTTCCCTGCCGTCGGCAGCCACGACAACTGCATTACCATCATCAGCTGAGCAGATGACCTTGAGGACTACACGGCTCCGCAAGAGAGGTCGCACTCTTCCGTGTCTGCTTACGTTATGCATCGCTTAATATGATGACATGCTACATTATCGTCGTGTTCACCTATTAGACTCCGAGTCAGGTCCAAACTAATGCTGAAACTTGAGTTTTTGAATGGTTGTGGGGTACATATTGGGGCAACAATCAGTACTATCTGTCTACTATCTGGTTAATCTCGGGTGTCTACTATGAGTTTCATGTTGGGTGCAAACAAACATTAAAGGAGCCATTATCTGTATTTTTTAACTAAAGCTATTATCTGCCTACTATCATAGGTTTTGGGTCTATCCACAGTTTGCTACAATCACTCTGGATTTGTGCATGCACTCCTTACATAATCTCACTATGTTTTATTCCTATGCATGCCAGTTATTGTACACAATGGAACTGATCATGTAGAGCAAAAGAGACGAGCCTTGCGTGGCAATAAAATTTCATGCAGACGTCGCTCCATGGTGGGCGCAAAGGCATCCCCCCTCCACCCATTTCAGATCGTAATCAAGAGGAAGATAACTGTTCTGAGGGGGATTCAGAAGGAGAAGACCACTCCTATTTACCCCATGAGGTCTTCGCTCTAACTTGGCATGCTGATGTTGGTAATATCATGCATATGGTGCCTTGCATTGGTTACAGTATACATTAAAGAGGTCATCTGCTTAGTTTAGACATGCTTTGTGTCAATGCCATCTGTTTAGTTTCTTTATCGTATATGTGAATCATGCAAAGCCATCTTATTTAGCCAGGCATCATATATGTGAATTTTGCAATGCCACCCTGGTTAGCCAGTCATCTTATATGTGAATTATATCATGCCATCATTTTTTATTACGTGTTAAATTTGTCAACAATTTTAGTACATTCAATTACTCTTCCTGTGCATCAGCCATTCGGCACGGTCATGGAAAAATCTGGAGTGGAAAGAAGGTCTTCAGAGCAGACAATGCTATCTGACGAAGCGCATGTCTTGCTGGTTACCGATAGCACCTCAGAGGAGGATTCAGAGACAGATGACCAGTCATATTTCCCCTCCGAGGTGCATGCTCTAACTCGGCAGGGTTATGTTGCTCATATCGTGCGTATGGTATCTTGCATTGCTATGTCATTTGCTTAGTTTAGACATGCTTTGTGTGAATGTCACCTGTTTAGTGTCTAATTACCATATATGTGAATTATGCAATGACATCTTGTTGCAAGACATTATATATGTGAATTATGCAATGTTATCTTGTTGCAAGGCATTATATATGTGAATTATGCAATGCCATGCTGTTTAGGCAAGCGTCATATATGTGAATTATATCATGCCGTCTTTTTTTTGTATTTCTCATTGCTTTTGTCGACAATGTTTGTATATTCAACTGCTCTTCTTGTGCATCAGCCATTTGAATTGGTGATGGAGAAATCTAGAGGGAAAACAAGGTCTTCAGAGCAGACAATTCTACCTGCTGAAGCAGATATCTTGCTGGTTACAGATAGCTCTTCAGAGGAGGATTCAGAGGCAGATGACCAGTCCTCTTATCCCCCTGAGGTGTATGCTCAAACTTGGCAGGGTTATATTACTCATATCATGCATATGTTGTATTGCAATGCTTAGTTTTTACATCATATACACAATATTGAATGCCATCTCCTTTGTTGACACATCATATATGCGATTTCCCTCTTCTCACTTCCTTAGTATATAAATCATATATTTGAATTATGTCATGCCATGATGTTTACATAGACAGCATGTATCTGAATTATGGCATGCCAACCCATTTTCTAAAGACATAATATAGTTATATCATCTCATCCTGTTTACATAGTCATCATATTTTAAATTATGTCATTCTATCCGTGAATTATATCATGCCATCACGTTTCCATCGACGGCATGTTTGTGATTTATGGCATGCCAACCACTTTAATAGACACATCGTATAGTTATATCATGTCATCCTGTTTACATAGTCATCATATTTTGAAGTATGTCATTCTATCCTGTTTAGTTAGCCATCATACATGTGAAATTGTGTCATGCTATCCTGTTTAATTAGCCACCATATATGTGAAATTATGTCCTGCTATTCTGTTTGGTTAGACAACATAAATGTGAATTATTTCATGCCCTGTTTTCTTCCCTACTATCCATTGCACCTGTCTATCTTACAATGTCTATACATTCAATTACTTTTCTTGTTTATCAGCCATTTCAATTGGAGGGGGTGATGGCAGTATCTGTGGGAGTAAAAACACGGTCTTCAGAAAAGATCGTGCTACCTGTCGATGCAGATAGAACCACGGTTGTACTTGCCCAAGAACCAGCCCCACCACGCATAACCCAGACTCATGCAGATTGTACCCCTACCCAGTTGGACAGAGAACCAGCTACACCCCTTCTAACCCCAACCCTAGCAGATAGTAACCCAGTTCCCGTTGGCACGACACCGTCTCCACCACAGAGCACCCAAACACGAGCAGTTAGTAAGGCAACTGCAGTGCCCAAAGCACGAGGACCACCACTCTGAACCCCAAGTCAACACTTAAAGCAGAAGAAGAATTGTTCTCAGGTCAGGTTCCGTAGCTATGGTTCATACTACTTTGCTCTTGCATCACTGTATTTACTCATACCAACTAATTTCAAATTTGAAGGATGCAATTGAAACTCCAATGGCGCAACAGGTATGTTTTAAACGTGTTTCTTTAACATGTTTGCTATTGTAACTTGCTCTATGTTGATTTCAGTTTCAATTGAATAAACAGTTATGTTCTCATGCCATGCACATTAGAAGTGTTGTTATTGCTGTGTAGTTTCCCACACTTATATTATGTCTATGCTGCTTTGTCTTAAATAGATATGATTCGAACTGTATCTATCTTGATTTGGCAACATAAACTAGAATGATATAGACGATACAGTGGCCATACTACATAGATATATGTTTGTTTCATGCTGTTATCTTGTCCACCTTACTATTGAACTGGTTTACCAAAATGAGTTTCATATACTACATTGTAAACCTGTGATGTGTTTGTTTGTTTCTCTTTTAGAAGGCGGATAAAATATTGGAGAAGAGTACCCCGTTATGCAATGGTAAAGGAAGTAATGCAGATAAGGTTCAAGATAGTGAGACATCCCTGTTGGTCTCCAAGAAAGCTGATAAAAACTATACTGAAGTCACTGAGACAACCCCAAAGTACTGTCTTGATGTAGTGTTCGAGTTACTGGCTACTACTGCTGGCACCAGCTCTTCGAACTCGTTGCCTGAATCAGTTCGGCTTCTTGTCTCAACTTCAAGTTGAAAGACATCGATCAGATGTTATGCGACAGGAAGCGGAAGGACTGAGGAAGTCCCTGCAGAGTTCAGTTGCATAATTTCTGGTGCAACAGCAAGTGCTGGAGGACTTAAGCGCCAAACAAGAGAAAGTTAATAAGCTTGCTAAGCATCTTGCCAGCATTATGGGTACCCATGATATTGTTTCTTGAGCTCTTCTGAAGTGCTTTCAGTTCTGGACTTGTTTTGTTGCGGCGTTTATATGCTGTTGTGTTCCCTATATTTGCACTGGTGGCGAACTTTGATGCCCAGTGGATGTAATATGTGTAATAGCCGTGAAAGCCTAGCGTAAGTTGCTTGCTTATTTATTTCCTTATTGTCTGGTTTATTTCTTTGCTTGTAGTCAGTGCAGTTCTTTTTCCGCGGTTTGCTAGTGGCCGCAATAACCTATTTTTTAAAACTAGGCCACTATAACCATGGGCTACATATTTACTGTACTTACCATTTCCCTCCTACGGGCCGTAGAAACAATGGGCCTTCTACGTGTCATAGAAACAATGGGCCTTATACGGGTCGTAGACACAATGGGCCTTCTACGGGCCGTATCATCAATGGGCCTTGTACGGGCCGTATGATCGGTTGGCCAAATATGGGCCAATAACAGACCGCATTATGGTCGTAAACGGGCTAGAGTTGGAATCGTCTGTTCATGGGCCAACCATAACGGGCCGTCGTTAATCGGCCGTATTTGATGACGCTATGAAAACGGCCCAACGTATTAACGGGCCACAAACGGGCCGATTGTAACCTCGGGCTGAATTTAGCCCACAAGCAGAAAATGACAGTAACGGGCCGTAAGTAAACGAATGCTGGAAATGAGCCCAAGAATAAATGGGCTCTGAGAAGGCCGAAAGATAACATGGGCTGGAAAATGGCCCAACGGAATAACTGGTCGTTAATGGGTATAAAGTGATACATTGTTCATTACGGGCCAGTTTCACCACGGGCCGTTAATGGGTATAAAGTGATACACTGTTCATTGCGGGTCAGTTTCACCACGGGCCGTTAATGGGCCAAGAGTTACAAAGGGCCTCATATGGGCCGAAAGACGTCATGGGCCAGAAGTGAAAATGGGCTGGAATCATATTGGATGGCCTAGATTACGCTACTGGGCCTAATTCAGGTAGGGCGTAACGGGCCTTGAGTTAGCGGGCTGTAAATGGGCTATATGCGAATAGGTCGTTAATAGGCTTTCCATGGGCCGGCCCGCCACCTTTTGACCAAGTCAAACGGGCCGGCCTTTACACAGGAATGGGTCTCTGTTGGGTCGTGCCACGTGTCAACGTATGATAGGCGCCTTCTGTCCAATGAGTGGATGACATCTGTCCCAACGTTGAGTCGACACGTGTTTCCTCCAGCCAATGATGATTTTACACATGAAAAATCCCCATTGGTCCGGGCTGTTAACAGGTTATCGGATCCAAAACCCAACCCGATAGCTTAAGGGCGTTCCGTTGCGGTGGATGCCACGTGTCGGTCACCCTTGACGAAAGCACTTCTGTGACGCGCAATTTATCGTCATGGAAGTGGACACTTCCGTGATGATAATTTTGGTAATGTCATGGAACACTTCTACGACAGCACAGGTATGACTATATTGATTCTGTCATAAAATCGTCATGGATGTACATGCATGACAAAAAACGCGACCTACTTTGACAAACACGTATCATCATAGAAGTGTATTTTTTTTGTAGTGGAAGCGGGGGTCCGGATCTGAATACAGGAGCAGCCGCCTACTTGGTGCTGCGTGGTTCGGTGATGTAGAACCACTCCTGCTGCCATGTCTTGACGGTCTCCACGAAGGCCCCTTTGGGCCAGGTGACCTTGGGGAGCTTGCTCACCATGGCGCCGCCGCAATCCACGTGCTGCCCCTCGACCACCTTCAGCTTCACGTTGAAGACCTTGAGCTACAGGCCGAAGTGTGTGGGGATGCGGAGAAATGCCTCACACACGACGATGAACGCCGAGATGTGAAGGAAGTAGTTCAGGGCTAGATCATGGAAATCTAGCCCGTAATAGAACATAAGGCCGCGAACAAAGGGATGAAGGCTAAACCCTAACCCGCGGAGGAAGTGAGGGATTAACACGACCCTCTCACCGGGCTCTGGGGTGGGGATGACTTGCCCTTTTGCGGGGAGCCTGTGTGTGATTTCCGCAGTCAGGTACCTCGCCTCTCGGAGCTCTTTGACGTTCCCTTCCGTCATGGAGGAGGCCGTCCACTTGCCTTGAGCACCAGATCCGGACATTGCTGGAAGGATTGGTGGCGGTGGGAAAGATTGAAGCTTGGGCGCTGGAGCTCGAGGATGGGAAGGCAGAGGAAGAAATAGGGCGTGGGGTGAGAGGATGGATCTTTATCCGTTTATATAGGCCGTGAATATCAAGCGCCCCCCTAAAGTATTAAAACTCGCCTATTCCCAAGGGGTCGTGCGAATGAAATGGTTGGATTACCCAAACCTGTATTGATGAGAATCCCACAATAAGGGGACACGATCTCTGCTTTGACAAGACATGTCAATAGAGGCCGCGCCTCGAAACACGAAGCGGGAGGCCAAAAAATGGTTTGAAATAATAATAAAGCCAGACATAACGTCTCGCCGAAAAAGCTGTCAGTGGACATGACTTATTTTGTTCAAGTGTTTTGCCCTTGTGGTTTAGGGTTGTAACTGTTATACAGAGCCGAATATAGTTCTCTTGTTGAACTACTTTGGAGTATTCGGAGGAGGAACCCGCTGTCGGTGTCAAAACCGGCGGATCTCAGGTAGGGGGTCCCGAACTGTGCGTCTAAGGTCGATGGTAACAGGAGGCGGGGGACACGATGTTTACCCAGGTTCGGGCCCTCTCTATCGAGGTAATACCCTACTTCCTGCTATATTGATCTTGATGATATGAGTATTACAAGAGTTGATCTACCACGAGATCGTAATGGCTAAACCCTAGAAGTCTACCCTATGAGGATTGTATATCTGTCTCTCCCTCTACGGACTGAGCCCTCCGGTTTATATAGACACCGGAGGGGACTAGGGTTTGTACAGAGTCGGTTAGAGAGAAAGGAATCTACATATCATTCGCCAAGCTTGCCTTCCACGCCAAGGAGAGTCCCGTCCGGACATGGGAGAGAATCTTCAGTCTTGTATCTTCATAGCCCAACAGTCCGGCCCATATCAATAGTTCGGCCATCCGAGGACCCCTTAATCCAGGACTCCCTCAGTAGCCCCTGAACCAGGCTTCAATGACGAGGTGTCCGGCGTGCAGATTGTCTTTGGCATTGCAAGGCGGGTTCCTCCTCTGAATACTCCAAATATTCTTTCAAACACAAGAAACATATCTGACTCTGTAAAACAAATACCACACACAACCGTAGAGAGTACAATAAATCACGAGCTCAATCTGCTGACAACTTTTTACAGCATGACATCACGTCGACGCCCGGTTTTTATCCGAACCATTTTTAGCCCACCGCTCCGTATTTCGAGATGCGGTTCCATTGGCACGTCTTGTCAAAGCAGAGATCGTGTCCCCTTATCATGGGATTCTCATCAATACAGGTATGGGTAACCCAACCGTTCTGTTGGCAAGATTCCTTGGGAATAGATAGTTTTTAAGGCCTAAGAGGGGATGTTTGATATCCATCGCTGATACGTCTCCAACGTATCTATAATTTTTTATTGTTCTATGCTATTATATTACCCATTTTGGATGTTTATGGGCTTTACTTTACACTTTTATATCATTTTTGGGACTAACCTACTAAACGGAGGTCCAGCTCAAATTGCTGTTTTTTTGCCTATTTCAGTATTTCGAAAAAAAGGAATATCAAATGGAGTCCAAACGGAATGAAACCTTCGGGAGCGATCTTTTTGGAACAAACGCAATCCAGGAGACTTGGAGTGGATGTCAAGAAGCAGCCGAGGCGGCCACAAGGGTGCCAGGCGCGCCCTAGGGGGGTGGGCGCGCCCCCACCCTCGTGGGCCCCTCGAGGCTCCCCTGACCGACCTCTTTCGCCTATATATACTCTCATACCCTGAAAACATCCAAGAGCACCATGAAAACCTATTTCCACCGCCGCAACCTTCTGTACCCGTGAGATCCCATCTTGGAGCCTTTTCCGATGTTCTGCCGGAGGGGGAATCGATCACGGAGGGCTTCTACATCATCGCCAAGGCCCCTCCGATGAGTTGTGAGTAGTTTACCACAGACCTTCGGGTCCATAGTTATTAGCTAGATGGCTTCTTCTCTCTCTTTGAATCTCAATACAAAGTTCTCCTCGATCTTCTTGGGGATCTATTCGATGTAACTTTTTTTGCGGTGTGTTTGTCGAGATCCGATGAATTGTGGGTTTATGATCAAGTTTACCTATGAGAAATATTTGAATCTCCTCTGAATTCTTTTATGTATGATTGGTTATCTTTGCAAGTCTCTTCGAATTATCAGTTTGGTTTGGCCAACTAGATTGATCTTTCTTGCAATGGGAGAAGTGCTTAGCTTTGGGTTCAATCTTGCGGTGTCCTTTCCCAGTGACAGCAGGGGCAGCAAGGCACGTATTGTATTGTTGCCATCGAGGATAAAAAGATGGGGTTCATATCATATTGTTTGAGTTTATCCCTCTACATCATGTCATCTTGCCTAATGCGTTACTCTGTTCTTATGAACTTAATACTCTAGACGCATGCTGGATAGCGGCCGATGTGTGGAGTAATAGTAGTAGATGCAGAATCGTTTCGGTCTACTTGTCGCGGATGTCATGCCTATATACATGATCATGCCTAGATATTCTCATAACTATGTACTTTTCTATAAATTGCTCGACAGTAATTTGTTCACCCACCGTAATACTTATGCTATCTTGAGAGAAGCCACTAGTGAAATCTATGGCCCCCGGGTCTATCGTTTATCATATAAGTTTCTGATCTACTTTATTTTCCAATCTTTACTTTTCAATCTATATCATAAAAATACCAAAAATATTTATCTCATCTTATTATCTCTATCAGATCTCACTTTCGCAAGTGGCCGTGAAGGGATTGACAACCCCTTTATCGCGTTGGTTGCGAGGTTCTCGTTTGTTTGTGTAGGTACATGGGACTTGCGTGGAGCCTCCTACTGGATTGATACCTTGGTTCTCAAAAACTGAGGGAAATACTTACGCTACTTTGCTGCATCACCCTTTCCTCTTCAAGGGAAAACCAACGCAGTGCTCAAGAGGTAGCAAGAAGGATTTCTGGCGCCGTTGCCGGAGAGGTCTTCGCTAAAGTAAAGACATACCAAGTACCCATCACAAACTCTTATCCCCCGCATTACATTATTTGCCATTTGCCTCTTGTTTTCCTCTCCCCCACTTCACCCTTGCCGTTTTATTTGCCCTTTTTTCCATTCGTATTTTTGTTTGCCTTGATGTCTTACTTGGCTCGTTTGCTCGTTTGGTTGAAATAGTTGTGTATTTATTGCTAAACAAAGAACCTAAGATCTATGGATCCTCATCCCCTTGCTACTCTTTTTAAGAGATCCAATTATGATGAACCAATTTCTAGTGATTTGAGTGCACTAGATTATCTTTATGAGGTTTTGCTTGAAATTCGTGAATCTGCAAATTGTGATGAAGAAATTTATGAAGAGATTCACGACAGCCCCTTGAATAAAAAGCATGATTGCAATGATTTTACTATAAATTCTCTTGATGTCAATTGTGCTAATAATATGCAAAACCCTAAGCTTGGGGATGCTAGTTTTGCTATGTCTACTACTTGTTGCAATGATCATGATTGGGGTGATTCTTCTTATGATCTTGAAAATTTATTTAAGCCCCATGATGAATATGAGATTGATAATAGTGTTTGCAATAATATTGAAAGTGGGTTTGGAAGAGTGTCAACTTTAGATCCCACATATTTGGAGAATGTTCAATCTTATGGTATTTTTGATAAAAGTGGGTTTGGAGAGGTCATGACTTTAGTTAATGATAATCCCATTATTTTGGAAGAGTGTCAACTTCACATGCATGTGGATCGTGTTGAGAATATGTTATGTGAGGGCTATTTTGTTGAATTTGCCTATGATCCTACATGTAATTATTATGAGAGAGGAAAATTTGGTCGTATAAATTTTTATCTTACTAAATTAGCTCTCGTCATGTTGAGATTGCTATCGTCTCTTTCTTCTTCCTTGCATATGCTAGTTTTTGCTTGCCTTGCAAATTTGTTTGCTTATAATATGCCTATGCATAGGAAGTATGTTAGACTTAGATGTGTTTGTCACGTGTTTCATGATGCTCTCTTTGCGCTTCAATCCTTGTCTTTCATGTGAGCATCATTACAATTATCAATGCCTAGCTAAAAGGCTTTAAAGAAAAGCGCTTGTTGGGAGACAACCCAATATTTTTCCTTGCTGTTATTCAATAAATAATTCATCTAGCCTCTGTTTAGATGTGGCTTTATGTTTTAATTAGTGTTTGTTCCAAGTAGAACCTATAGGATAACCTACGGTGATAGTTAATTTGATTCTGCTGAAAAACAGAAACTTTTGCGCGCACGAGAATAATTTTAATAAATCACAGAAACGTGCTTTTTAGTTGATTCTTTTTGCAGTAGATAGACAAATTTCCTAGGACTTCCTATTTTGGTAGGATTTTTAGAGTTCCAGAAGTATTCGAAAGTTACAGATTGCTACAGACTGTTCTGTTTTTGACAGATTCTGTTTTTCGCGTGTTGTTTGCTTATTTTGCTGAATCTATGGCTAGTATCGGGGGGTATGAACCATAGAGAAGTTGGAATACAGTAGGTTTAACACCAATATAAATAAACAATGAGTTCATTATAGTACCTTATGTGGTGGTTTTTCTTTCTTGCACTAACAGAGCTTATGAGATTTCCTATTGAGTTTTGTTTTGTGAAGTTTTCAAGTTGTGGGTAAAGATTTGATGGACTATGGAATAAGGAGTGGCAAGAGCCTAAGCTTGGGGATGCCCATGGCACCCCACGATATTCAAGGACAACCAAAAGCCTAAGCTTGGGGATGCCCCGGAAGGCATCCCCTCCTTCGTCTTCGTTTATCGGTAACTTTACTTGGAGCTATATTTTTATTCACCACATGATATTTTTTTGCTTGGAGCGTTTTGTATGATA
Organism: Triticum aestivum; assembly: GCF_018294505.1. Classification (NCBI taxonomy): domain Eukaryota; kingdom Viridiplantae; phylum Streptophyta; class Magnoliopsida; order Poales; family Poaceae; genus Triticum; species Triticum aestivum. The sequence goes on from NC_057808.1 coordinate 511,687,534, forward strand.
TAAGTCTTTGCTTTTTAGTTTACCACAATCATCCTTGCTGTACACACCTTTTGGGAGATACACACATGATTCGGAATTTATTATAATACTCTATGTGCTTCACTTATATCTTTGGAGCTAGATAATTTTTGCTCTAGTGCTTCACTTATATCTTTTAGAGCACGTCGGTGGCTTTATTTTGTAGAAATTATTGATCTCTCATGCTTCACTTATATTATTTTGAGAGTCTTTTAGAACAGCATGGTATTTGCTATGGTTATAAAATTTGTCCTAGAATGATGGACATCCAAGTTGGGTATAATAAAAACTATCATATAAAGTGCATTGAATACTATGATCAATTTTATGCTTGATAATTGTTTTGAGATATAAAGGTGGTAATGTTAGAGTCATGCTAGTTGGGGAATTATGAAATTGAGAAATACTTGTGTTGAAGTTAGCAAGTCCCGTAGCATGCACGTATGGTAAAAGTTGTGTAACAAATTTGTTGCATGGGATGCTCTTTTGATTGCCTTCCTTATGTGTGGAGGTCGGGAACGCGCGATGGTTAACTCCTACCAACCCTTCCCCTAGGAGCATGCATAGTAGTACTTTGCTTCGAGGGCTAGTAAACTTTTGCAATAAGTATATGAGTTCTTTATGACTAATGTGAGCCCATGGATTATACGCACTCTCACCCTTCCACCATTGCTAGCCTCTATTATGCCGCGCAACTTTCGCCGGTATCATACACCCACCATTTACCTTCCTCAAAACAGCCACCATACCTACCTATTATGGCATTTCCATAGCCATTCCGAGATATATTGCCATGCAACTTTCCACCATTCCGTTTATTATGACACGCTCCATCATTGTCATATTGCTTTTGCATGATCATGTAGTTGACATCGTATTTGTGGCAAAGCCACCTTCATAATTCTTTCATACATGTCACTCTTGATTCATTGCATATCCTAGTACACCGCCGGAGGCATTCACATAGAGTCATATTTTGTTCTAAGTATTGAGTTGTAATTCTTGAGTTGTAAATCAATAAAAGTGTGATGATCTTCATTATTAGAGCATTGTCCCAAGTGAGGAAAGGATGATGGAGACTGTGATTCCCCCACAAGTCGGGATGAGACTTCGGACTTTATAAAAATAAAAGAGGCCAAAGAAGCCCACCCAAAAAAATGAGAGAAAAGAGAGAAGGGACAATGTTACTATACTTTTCCACACTTGTGCTTCAAAGTAGCATCATGATCTTCATGATAGAGAGTCTCTTATGTTGTCAGTTTCATATACTAGTGGGAATTTTTCATTATAGAACTTGGCTTGTATATTCCAATGATGGGCTTCCTCAAAATGCCCTAGGTCTTCATGAGCAAGCAAGTTGGATGCACACCCACTTAGGTTCTTTTGTTGAGCTTTCATATATTTATAGCTCTAGTGCATCCGTTGCATGGCAATCCCTACTCACTCACATTGATATCTATTAATGGGCATCTCCATAGCCCGTTGATACGCCTAGTTGATGTGAGACTATCTTCTTCCTTTTTGTCTTCTTCACAACCACCATCCTATTCCACACATAGTGCAATATCCATGGCTTGCGCTCATGTATTGCGTGAGAGTTAAAAAAGCTGAAGCGCGTTAAAAAGTATGAACCAATTGCTTGGCAGAAACCGGGGTTGTGCATGATGGGAGTATTTTGTGTGATGAAAATGAAGCATAGCCTAACTATATGATTTTGTAGGGATAACCTTTCTTTGGCTAAGCTATTTTGATAAGACATGATTACTTTGTTAGTATGCTTGAAGTATTACTATTTTTATGTTATATGAACTTTTATCTTGAATCATTTGGGTCCAAACAATCATGCCACAATAAAGAGATTACATTGAGAAATATGCTAGGTAGCATTCCACATCAAAAATTCTGTTTTTATCATTTATGTACTCGAGGATGAGCAGGAATTAAGCTTGGGGATGCTTGATATGTCTCCAACGTATCTATAATTTTTGATTGTTCCATGCTATTATATTACCCGTTTTGGATGTTTATGGGCTTTACTTTACACTTTTGTATAATTTTTGGCAATAACCTACTAACCGGAGGCCCAACCCGAATTGCTGTTTTTTGCCTATTTCAGTGTTTCGAAGAAAAGGAATATCAAACGGAGTCCAAACGGAATGAAACCTTCGGGGGCGATCTTTTTCGAACAAACGCAATCCAGGAGACTTGGAGTGGACGTCAAGAAGCAGCCGAGGCAGCCACGAGGGTGCCAGGGACGCCCTAGGGGGGTGGGCGCGCCCCCACCCTCGTGGGCCCCTCGAGGCTCCCCTGACCGACCTCTTTTGCCTATATATATTCTCGTACCCTGAAAACATCCAAGAGCACCACGAAAACCTATTTCCACCGCCGCAACCTTCTGTACCCGTGAGATCCCATCTTGGAGCCTTTTTCGGCGTTCTGCCGGAGGGGGAATCGATCACGGAGGGCTTCTACATCATCGCCAAGGCCTCTCCGATGAGTTGTGAGTAGTTTACCACAGACCTTCGGGTCCATAGTTATTAGCTAGATGGCTTCTTCTCTCTCTTTGAATCTCAATACAAAGTTCTCCTCGATCTTCTTGGAGATCTATTCAATGTAACTTGTTTTGCGGTGTGTTTTTGGAGATATGAATTGTGGGTTTATTATCAAGTTTATCTATGAGAAATATTTGAATCTCCTCTGAATTCTTTTATGTATGATTGGTTATCTTTGCAAGTCTCTTCGAATTATCAGTTTGGTTTGGCCTACTAGATTGATCTTTGTTGCAATGAGAGAAGTGCTTAGCTTTGGGTTCAATCTTGCGGTGTCCTTTCCCAGTGACAGCAGGGGCAGCAAGGCACGTATTGTATTGTTGCCATCGAGGATAAAAAGATGGGATTTATATCATATTGTTTGAGTTTATCCCTCTACATCATGTCATCTTGCCTAATGCGTTACTCTGTTCTTATGAACTTAATACTCTAGATGCATGTTGTATAGAGGTCGATGTGTGGAGTAATAGTAGTAGATGCAGAATCGTTTCGGTCTACTTGTCGCGGACGTGATGCCTATATACATGATCATGCCTAGATATTCTCATAACTATGCACTTTTCTATCAATTGCTCGACAGTAATTTGTTCACCCACCGTAATACTTATGCTATCTTGATAGAAGCCACTAGTGAAACCTATGGCCCCGGGGTCTATCTTTTATCATATAACTTTCCGATCTACTTTATTTTGCAATCTTTACTTTTCAATCTATATCATAAAAATACCAAAAATATTTATCTTATCTTATTATCTCTATCAGATCTCACTTTCGCATGTGGCCGTGAAGGGATTGACAACCCCTTTATCCCCGTTGGTTGCGTGGTTCTTGTTTGTTTTTGTAGGTACGTGGGACTTGCATGGAACCTCCTACTGGATTGATACCTTGGTTCTCAAAAACTGAGGGAAATACTTACGCTAATTTGCTGCATCATCCTTTCCTTTTCAAGGGAAAACCAACGCAGTGCTCAAGAGGTAGCAATCGCCTCTATAAAAGGGCTAAGACCTATCCTTTTTATTCTACGCTAGTCCTTTCTTCCCCCGCCTCGAGCTCCAACGCCCAAGGTTCAATTGCTTCGCGCCTCCCAATCATGTCCGGATCCAGTCTTCAAGGCCGGTGGGTGGCTTCCTCCATCACAAAGGAGGACATTGCGAAGCTCCGGGAAGCCAGATACTTGACCGCGGAAATCCTCCACAGGCTCCCTGCTCAAGGGCAGGTTATTCCTACTCCCAGATCCAATGAGAGAGTCGTATTCATCTCCCACTTCCTCCGACGACTAGGGTTCGCTCTTCATCCTTTTGTTCGAGGGCTCATGTTTTATTACGGGCTAGATTTTCATGATCTAGCTCCAGACTCCTTCCTTCACATCTCGTCATTCATTATCGTGTGTGAGGCCTTCCTCCGTATTTCCCCACAATTCGGTTTGTGGCTCAAAACCTTCAATGTGAAGCCGAAGATAGTCGACGGGAGACACGCGGAATGCGGAGGTGTTGTAATAAGAAAATTTACCAATGTTTCTTGGCCAAAGGGTTCCTTCACAGATACTTTCGACCTGTGGCAACAGGAGTAGTTTTATATCACGGAACCCCGTGGGAAAAAGTGGGCGGCTACACCCGCCTTCCGATCCGGCCCTCCGCCACAGCTTGCATCATGGATCAACAAGGGGCTGGACTGGGGATCACTTGATGAAGTGCAGACACTACAAAGCCGCATTCGGGACCTTATCGAGAAGGACACCAGTCTCGTAAACGTAATCCAAGTAATGCTAGTCCGTCGGGTCCTGCCATGCCAGCGACGACCTCTCTGCATGTGGGAGTTCAATCCGGAAGGACCGCGAACCATTCAGCACTTCTTCGGCACAACGATCGAAGGGATGTATAAATTATTCTTCGGATCACGAAAAAAGTGTCCAGACACCACAGAGGACACAGGCCTCGACTGCAACCATCCGGATACCTCGGTAAGCACTCAACTCCCGAACACATTTTAGTTAAGTTTCCCATAATAATATTCTGAGAAAACCATACTCGGCCAGGGCTGGATAAAGAAGGCGGAGAGGATTAGGTGCTCGGCCCCTCTTCGCGAAGACTCAGCGGATCTAGCGTTAACCAGGATGCTAGCTCAGTCACCTTATCAAGTGCCGTCGAGGGAAGATGAGGAGAGGAGTGGGAAGGTCCAGAGTTGCCCCCATACCGGAGGTACGTCATGCACCGTATCCGGGGAGATTGGAACTCCCGTTTCCGAGGATGAAAAGGAGGGAGGAACTGACATCCCCTCCCATGTGAAGAAGAGGGCTGCCTCCGAAAATTTGAATGTAGAAGCTTCCAAGCGAGGGAAGAAATCCCTGTCAGGGGGTTCTGGTTCGGGAGGTGATATTGCCACGCAGTGCCCACATGGGGACCGGCCTTTAGCTGAATCGTAAGTGAACAAAGGTGTTTTTAAGCATACCCCGTTCTTTTCCTCGATGTGAGGGTAATATTTGAGACGCATGTTTTGCAGTTCGGCCGGCAGCCTCCCTCAAGAATCTTCGTCCTCGGGGGATCTTCTTCCGGAGATGATCGAGAGCGAAACGCCTCCTCATACTTCCCCGCCCCATCGGGCGGATGACCCTGAGGTGTCGTCCCAGAGGATCTCTCTCGATCCACAAAGGAGGACTAGGCCAGAAAGTGACACTTCGGTCGCCCAGCGTCTGGGGTGTTCGGCTCCTAGAGAGACCAACAATGAAAACCTCGGACTATCCGATATACAGCCGGATATATTGACGTACATTCTGCGGCAAGCGCCTGTCTCAGAGGAACATCGTACCTTGATGGGTATGGTGATTGAGGAGTTTTATCCGCGAAAAGCGGATTGAATGAAGCTTTTATGAGCCTGCTAAGAGGCTTCGAGGTACGTAATGTAACATTTTCAATTGTCCTATCAACGCAAGGTGCGCCTGTGTATAGATAGTAGCCCCTGAGACTCTGGTTGCCGTCCGAACGGAGGAGATCAGAGGATCAAAAAAGATATATAAGCTCAGGAAATAATTTGACCAATTTGATACACAGGCTGCTTCAGCCCTGGTGACTGTCCGGGCTACAGAGGTTGCCGAACTGAAGTGACAACTTGATGTGGCGGATGATGACATCACGCTCATGAACAAGCGGCTCGACGAGGCGCAAGGTATGTCTTCGGGGCGGTCAGTATGTATAAATATGAGCATGATGCTAAAAATTGTAATATGCTTAACTGCAGATGGTGTTGCCGCCATGGAGACCCTTCGGGCTGAGCTTGCCCGGGCCAAGGAATAAGCCAGGATGAGTAATGCGGCTGCCGAAAAGGCAGTTAGTGAATTAAAAGCGGAACAGGCTGCTCGGCACCAAAGCGAGGAGAAAATATCCAACATGGCGCTTGAGCTAAAGGATGCCACTATCTGATATGAACTTCTCGAGAAAGAGAGCCAAGCGAAAACGGCTGACCTTGAGAAGGCCTTACAACCGGCGAAAGAGGCCCAGTCCGACTCTAGAGCGGCTCAGGAGGAGATCTAGCAAGCTGGGGAGATCGCGACTGGGAAGCCCTTCTTATTGCGAACTAAGTTCGGCGATCCGAAGTATGCCCCGCTTGATCGAATGTGGAGTTCTCCGGACGCATATTTGGACTTGTCGAAGAGTGCTTCTGATGCAACACAGCTTTTCCAAGGCCAAGAAGGACATGAGGTGGAAAAGCTTTTCTGGTCGCAATTTTACATGCCAAAGCGTCCGCTGTTGTTAAACGAACAGATGGCCGAATGGGCCGAGCTCCACGGGATATCTGGACTTGCCATGAAGGCTGTCGTGGACCGGCTGTGGCCTGGGGAACCAAATCCTAATAGTTATTTTGGATTGGTGCAACGACTTGTTCATGCGGTGTCACATATCGACGCTGTCAAGCGGTCGACGTGCATAGACACTACAAAAAAAAGACAAATCCGTGACATTTTGGGCTGAACGAAATTTTTTTCTGTCATACTTATGACACTTCTATGATGATAATTGTGACAAAACCCGGTATCATCATAGATGTGGTGGGCTCCTACTTCTATGACATAAAATCATGACAGAAAATGGGCTTTTCGTCCTGGGCGGGCCGGAGACGCAGCTGCATGACATTCTTTGGGCCGTCCATGACGGAAAAAACCATGCTAGAAGCGATGGCGAGGAAAATTTTGGCGAGTTCCCGGTTACGGTGGGTGGTCGGGGGCCGAGCGATGCGCGTTTCTCTCGTACACGTACACGCGTGTGTGCGAGGCGTTGGCTCTAACTGAACCCGAGCGATTGCACTGCAGGCTACGCGTTACTGAACCCGAGCGATCGATCGATGGCTGTTAACTGAACCCGATCGAGCGATTCCTTCACTACTGCTGCTAACTGAAACCGATCGATGTTGCCTCTGGATGAACAGTGAGCGTTGCAGGGGGGTTGGATGAACAGTGAGTGGTGGGGGTGGATGAACAGGACCCTGTGGTGTTGCCTCTGGATGAACAGGACCCCGATCGATCAAGCCGGTTGGGGCTGGATGAACAGCACCCCGTGGAGGGCTGGATGAACAGGACGACCCCGTGGAGGGCTGGATGAACAGTAGACGGTGGAGGGGTGGATGAATAGTAGCCCGTGAAGGGGTGGTTGAACAGGAGCCCGTGGAGAGGGGTGGTTGAACAGTAGCCGGTGGAGTAGCGCGCGGTGGAGGCTGGATGAACAGGAGCCCGTGGATGAACAGTCGCAGGTGGAGGCTGGAGGAGGTCGACGGTGGATGAACAGTAGCCCGTGGAGGCTGGAGGAGGTCGACAATGGAGATGAACAGTATCCCGTGGAGTCCCGTTTTGCGGTACGCCACACCCCTCCCAATGAACAGGACCCCCGTTTCGACCGTAGCGCTCCAACACAAGTCTGTTTCGTCCATTTTGCGGTACGCCCCATCCCTCCCGATCAACAGGACCCCGTTTCGACCGTAGGAGGTCCAACACAAGTCCGTTTCCTCTGTTTTGCGGTACGCCAGACCCCTCCCGATGAACAGGATCCCGTTTCGAACGTGGCCGGTCGAACACAAGGCCGTTTCCTCTGTTCTGTGGTACGCCAGGCCTCGTTTCCATCGCCTGTTCCGTCCAAGCCCTCCCGATGAACACGACGACGCATTCCGTTCAGACCCAGCCGGTTGGTTCCCCATGAACACGACGACGACGCTGTTTCTCCGTTCCGACCCAGCCATGTACACGAGCCCTGGCCGTACGTATGCGCGAGTAGGCGTTCGAGACACCGCCCGTATGTACGTACGTGGCCATATTTACTTTCTTGCACCCTGGCCATTGTACGTATGTGTACATGCTACGTGCGCGCCTCTACTACGACACGTGCGCGCCTCTACATCGACCAGTATGTACGTACACGTTCACGACCAGGTGGGTCCCGACTGTCAGGCACTTCCTTGCGTGCGAAGATGTAGCTGATGGGTCCCAGCAGTCAAGGGGGCAAATCGTTTTTTTGCCCGGACGCACTTCCTTGCGTGCGAAGATGTAGCTGGTGGGTCCCAGCAGTCAGGGGGCGAATCATTTTTTTTGCCTGTAATATGGATGCACTTCCTTGCGTGCGAAGATGTAGCTGGTAGGTCGCAGTAGTCAGGGGGAAACGTTTTTTTCACGAAATACGGTGGCCCGTCCGGTGGGGCCCTGCTGTCAGGTGGAGGAATCATTATTTTCCGCATAATAATGAGGCACTTCCTTGCTGCGGCCGTGGACCCAGCTGTCAGCCTCTCCACGTACAGTCCACGTCCAATGGAAGTCGTTCCTTGACCACGTTGACCACGCCGCGCCGAGAGCACCAGGGCGGTGGACGACGGCGAGGCCTAAGAAGTGGACGACACGGAGGCGGGGAAGACGCGGCAGTGGATGCCCACGCGGAGAGGAGTACGAGGGTTCACTGGTTCGGCTGCGGTGTGAGGCTGCCGTCGCCGCAGAATAACAGGGGGTGTGGGTGAGTAGAGGGATGGCCTGGCCAGCGGTGGGAGTAGTAGGGGGCGGTGAGGTCTCCGCGGCATCACAGCTGGCCACGGGAGGCAGGAGCACGCGGCACGACCGGCGCTGGTTTGGGCAGCTGGAGCAAGAAGACCAGAGGTTGAAGAAGCACTATGGTCGTTGGATGAACATCGTACAGTAACAGGAGCTAGAATCTTTCATATTGACTAAGTTGACAAAGCCCTCCGTCCCCGTCAACTTGGTAGGCCCACAAGTCAGCCTCCCACTATGCTGGGTTCCAGCTGGCAGGGGGAGTATTCATTTTTTGTGCGTAATAAGGAGGCACTTCCTTGCGTGCGAAGATAGCTGGTGGGTCCGACCTGTCAGCGGGGGGCACGTTTTTCTGCGAAATACAGAGGCCCTTTCGGTGGGTCCCTGATGACCCACAAGTATAGGGGATCTATCGTAGTCCTTTGGATAAGTAAGAGTGTCGAACCCAACGAGGAGCAGAAGGAAATGACAAGCGGTTTTCAATAAGGTATTCTCTGCCAGCACTGAAATTGTAGGTGATAGATAGTTTTGTGATAAGATAATTTGTAACGGGTAACAAACAATAAAAGTAAATAAGGTGCAGCAAGGTGGCCCAATCCTTTTTGTAGCAAAGGACAAGCCTGGACAAATTCTTATAATGAGAAAAGCGCTCCCGAGGACACATGGGAATTATCGTCAAGCTAGTTTCATCACGCTCATATGATTCGCGTTCGGTACTTTGATAATTTGATATGTGGGTGGACCGGTGCTTGGGTACTGCCCTTACTTGGACAAGCATCCCACTTATGATTAACCCCTATTGCAAGCATCCGCAACTACAAAAGAAGTATTAAGGTAAACCTAACCATAGCATTAAACTAGTGGATCCAAATCAGCCCCTTACGAAGCAACGCATAAACTAGGGTTTATGCTTCTGTCACTCTAGCAACCCATCATCTACTTATTACTTCCCAATGCCTTCCTCTAGGCCCAAATAATGGTGAAGTGTCATGTAGTCGATGTTCACATAACACCACTAGAGGAGAGACAACATACATCTCATCAAAATATCGAACGAATACCAAATTCACATGACTACTAATTGCAAGACTTCACCCATGTCCTCAGGAACAAACGTAACTACTCACAAAGCATATTCATGTTCATGATCAGAGGAGTATTAATATGCATTAAGGATCTGAATATATGATCTTCCACCAAATAAACCAACTAGCATCAACTACAAGGAGTAATCAACACTACTAGCAACCCACAGGTACCAATTTGTGGTTTTGATACAAGATTGGATACAAGAGATGAACTAGAGTTTTGAGAGGAGATGGTGCTAGTGAAGATGTTGATGGAGATTGACCCCCTCCCGATGAGAGGATCGTTGGTGATGACGATGGTGATGATTTCCCCCTACCGGAGGGAAGTTTCCCCGGCAGAACAGCTCTGCCGGAGCAATAGATTGGTTCCACCAAGGTTCCACCTCGTGGCGGCAGAGTTTCGTCCCGTAAGCTTTCTTATGATTTTTTCCAGGGTAAAAGCCTTCATATAGCAGAAGAGGGGCACCGGAGGGCCACCAGGGGGCCCAGGAGACAGGGGGCGCGCCCCCACCCTCCTGGCCAGGGTGTGGGCCCCCTCTGGTACTTCTTTCGCTCAATAATTCTTATAAATTCCAAAATGACTTTCGTGGAGTTTCAGGACTGTTGGAGATGTGCAGAATAGGTTTCCAATATTTGCTCCTTTTCCAGCCAGAATCCCAGCTGCCGGCATTCTCCCTCTTCATGATAAACCTTGTAAAATAAGAGAGAATAGCCATAAGTATTGTAACATAACGTGTAATAACAGCCCAAAATGTATTAAATATCGATATAAAATCATGATGCAAAATGGACGTATCAACTCCCCCAAGCTTAGACCTCGCTTGTCCTCAAGCGGAAGCCGATATCGAAAAATATGTCCACATGTTTAGAGATAGAGGTGTCGATAAAAATAAAATACGGACATGAAGGCATCATGATCATTCTCATAGCAGCAACATACATAGATTTTGTCATATGATTTGTTATGCTCAAGTAACAATCTATTCACAATGTCAAGTATGGTTCAGAAACTTCATTGAGAACTAACAAACTATAATCTCAGTCATTGAAGCAATTGCAATTTATCATAACATCGGAAAGAGTCAAGAATAGAGCTTTTCAGCAAGTCCACATACTCAACTATCATATAGTCTTCTACAATTGCTAACACTCATGCAATACTTATGGTTATGGAGTTTTAATTGGACACTAAGAAAGATAGGGGCTTATATTTTTGCCTCCCAACGTATTCACCTTTGGGTGATGTCAACAATAATAACTCATGCTAACTTACATCCAATTAGATATATATATCAGGATCTTACCAACATGAGGTGCTTGCGAAAGGATAAAATGAAAAAGCGAAAGGTGAAGATCACCTTGACTCTTGAATAATATAAACGACATAAAGTAAAAGATAGGCCCTTCGCAGAGGGAAGCAGAGGTTGTCATGCGCTTTCAAGGTTGGATGCATAAAATCTTAATGCAAGAGAACGTCACTTTATATTGCCACTTGTGATATGAACCTTTGTTATGCAGTCCGTCGCTTTTATTACTTCCATATCACACGATCGTATAAAGCTTATTTTCTCCCACATTAATAAGTCATACATATTTAGAGAGCAATTTTTATTGCTTGCACCGATGACAACTTACTTGAAGGATCTTACTCAATCCATAGGTAGGTATGGTGGACTCTCATGGCAAGACTAGGTTTAAGGATATTTGGAAGCACAAGTAGTATCTCTACTTAGTGCAAGGAATTTGGCTAGCATGAGGGGGAAAGGCAAGCTCAACATGTTAGGAAGATCCATGACAATATACTTTAACTGAGATGTGAGAAAACATAAACCATTACGTTGTCTTCCTTATCCAACATCAACTCTTTAGCATGTCATACTTAATGAGTGCTCACAATCATAAAAGATGTCCAAGATAGTATATTTATATGTGAAGCTTCTCTTTCTTTATTACTTCCTATTAATTGCAACGATGACCAAAACTATGTTTGTCAACTCTCAACAACTTTTATGCCTCATACTCTTCATATGTGAAGTCATTACTATCTATAAGACCATATGAACTCTTTATTTATTTTTTAGTTCTTCCTATTTCCTCAAGATCATAGCAAAGTAGCAAATCCCTTGACTCAACACTAATCTTTATTATATAGCTCACGGACTCGATTACATAAAGAGATCACAAAGCAAAACTCAAAACTAATTCATACCAAAACTTTATTCTACTTGATCAAGATATTACTAAAAGGATCGAACTAAGTAAAACGGTAAAGATAGGAGCGTGATGGTGATACGATACCGGGGCACCTCCCCCAAGCTTGGCAGTTGCCAAGGGGAGTGCCCATACCCATGTGATTATGTCTCCTTCTTCAGGGTTGGTGTTGTGATCCTCCTGGCGATGATGCCCCTCAGGATACGATCCTCCTCCTCGAGATTATTGACTTGTTGCTTGAGGTCCATAATTTCTTTGCGAAGCTTTCCCGTGACGGCTAAACCTCCTTTTACCCAAGGATGTTGCATAGTGTCACGACCGGATTTCCCAATAAAAATATTTATTGAGAAATCGATCCCTTTTACGGACCAGTAGAGAAGAACCCTTCTCACTGGTAGACAAAATCTTGATCCCAGAAGAAAAATACCAGGAGTACTGAATATAATACAAGGTTGAGCGGAGACTGCCCAACAATTTATTACAAGCACGCCGATAAAACATAACTGCGGATAGGGTGGCATAACTACTAACTCACGACAAAAGCGGTGGTGGATATAACACAGCGAAGTGGGTGATATGACTCCTGAGAACTAACAGCTCTTCGAGCGTCGGAGTGAGGCTCGAGGAGACTTATTGTGGGTGGCGGAAGCGTATATGATACAAGTGACCAATATCCAGGATCGCACGGGACTGACTGGGATTCATCTAGGCGTCGGACTCACTATCAAACTCTTCATCCATGAGATCGCCTTCGTCAACATCTGGCCAAAACAACAAGCCAGGTGAGTACTATGAAAGTACTCGCAAGACAGTTCGGACATAAGATATAACAAATGTAAACATGATGCATAAGAACAGATTAACAAGTGCACTAGGCGGAGGAATAATGATGCGTGGGAAATAAAAGAGAAGTCGGGCGGTAGTCCTCACGAAATCCCAAAGTAAATACTGAGGGCCAAACGAGTGTCTGAATGACTCCTCGAGAGGAAAATACAAGAATAACAATGCCGCAGTCGGGCGTCAAGGCGACACCACATAAAGGGCTTATAGTAGAATATAAAAGACAGTGCGTGCCACAGTCGGACGTCTGAGCGACATCACATAAAGGGCTTATATCAAAAGTAAATAACAAGAGTGCCACAGTCGGACGTCTGAAGCGACATCACATAAAGGGCTTATATCAAAAGTAAATAACAAGACTGCCACAGTCGGACGTCTGAAGCGACATCACATAAAGGGCTTATATCAAAAGTAAATAACAAGAGTGCCACAGTCGGACGTCTGAAGCGACATCACATAAAGGGCTTC